>NC_059193.1:21881092-21971092 GCF_020615455.1 Coregonus clupeaformis
GATTCCTCCAGTGTTGTGGCATCCGCCTGTTTCCCACAGTAACCTGACGTGAGACAGGAGAGGCCTAAAGCTTCCTGCCTCCAGCAACTCTCAGCTCCACCACATCCCCATGGTATGGGGTATACAGTGTGTGTGTGTGTGTGTGTGTGTTTGTATGTCGAGTGTGTGCATGCTTGTTAGTATGTGTGTGTGAGAGTTGAGTGTACGTGTGTGCAGAGGCGTCATGCCCATAGGGGGCACAAGGTCACGTGCCCCCTCAGATTTGTCCCGTTTTAAAACAATTTAAGCCCACGCTTTAGCACCATTATCTATAAAAATATCTGTCATCAGTATTTTGCAGAGGGGGCACACTGACAGGACCAGGCAAAGAGTTACCATTTCTTAAAGAATCAATGTGCAACATTCATTGAAATGACAATTGAACAGGTAAAGAGGTATGCTTAGATAACCTATGCAGAAAAATAGACATAATTTTGACATAGAATTAGGCATCATGATTATGGCTCTAGATTGCAGTAAAAAACTGTTTCAGGTGTTTGAAAAATGCTAAATTCTCCACCCCCTCCATCATCACGTACTTTGTGCCCCTTCTACAATAATGGGTGCATGACGCCCCTGTGTGTGTGTGTGTGTGTGTGCTTGCAGTCGTCTACTCTGCTGTTTAACACCAAGCCTGCTGCTCTCCTTCTGTCATCACTTCACTTTCCCTTTCTCAGTTCCTCGTCCCTCTCTCCTGGTCTGGCTCTCCATTTAGACCTTTCACTAAACACTGCAAACCTCTGGACTTAAGATTGTAACTCATGCCTGTACATGACTGGTCCATGTCTGCCCTCGCTCTCTGCACCACCTGAAAATCAGACCTGGATGCCCTGAAAGCCTGTAATTAGGCCAAACCAGAGCCATATATATAGAGAGTTGGGTCAACCTTTAGAATGTTGAATATTGTTCTAATTCTAGACATTCAGTTACATAGCATTGTTTAAATATTCCCTGTGTAATGTTAATGGGGAGCTAACTTGGCTGCAATAGAATGTTGTAGTGTCATGTAAATGCATCATAATGCAAAAACCTCAATGTCCCAACTCTCTAAATACATGGCTTTTGGCCAAACTATAAGTGGAGAGGGTTAGGAAGTTACCTCCAAGAAAATTGACCACTTCCAAACCAGTAAGGGTCATAGATGAAAGTTGTGAAGGTTGGCATTTATTGTCATGAATCTTGCCCTGGAGCCAGCTCCGCAGAGTAGTCACTAGCTGGCACAGCCACACGGTCATAAAATCTGATTTTAAACCTAACCCTAACCTTAAAGCGGCAATCAGCAGTTAAAACACTGACAAAGCATCTTGGTAAAAAGCTGAGGGATGGGGCTGAAGAAATGTAACCACTCTCAAATTCCTAGACAGAGCTATAGATGCAAGGACTGACCATCCATTACATCAACATTATAGTTTTGAGGCTTTACGGTCTTTGTTTACGTTGTTTACAAACATTGTGTGTGTGTGAGTCACAAGCCTATCTCAGCCTACCCCCTAACGGTTCCTCACATTAATCACAGCTTGTTATGTTAAACAATCTATATCAGTACAGCACAAACCTATTATGTTTAATCATTAATGTATTCTTTCTAAGCTAGGCATCACATCTAGTTGTAAGAGAATAGATCCCCACACTAGTGTTTAAGAGCAGTTGGAGGCTACTGAAGGAGTGTTGTATGGCGTTGAAGCTCGTTTGGAGGTTTGTTAACACAGTGTCCAATGAAGGGCCAGATGTATACAAAATGGTGTCCTCCGCATAGAGGTGGATCCGAGCGTCACCAGCAGCAAGAGCGACATCATTGATATACACAGAGAATAGAGTCGGCCCGAGAATTGAACCCTGTGGTACCCCCATAGAGACTGCCAGAGGTCCAGACAACAGGCCCTCCGATTTGACACATTCAACTCTATCTGAGAAGTAGTTGGTGAACCAGGCGAGGCAGTCATTTGAGAAACCAAGGCTATTTAGTCTACCAATAAGAATGCGGTGGGCAAATTGCAGCGGAGGGTGCAGATTTGGTGGCCGGGGTAGTGGTAGCCAGGTGGAAAGCATGGCCAGCCGTAGCAAAATGCTTGTTGAAATTCTCGATTATTGTAAATTGATCGGGTGGTGACAGTTTCCTAGCCTCAGTGCAGTGGGCAGTTGGGAGGAGGTGCTCTTATACTCCATGGACTTTACAGTGTCCCAAAACTTTTTGGAGTTAGTCCTACAGGATGCAAATTTCTGTTAGCCTTTCCCTAACTGCTTGTGTATATTGGTTCCTGACTTCCCTGAAAAGTTGCATATCGCGGGGGCTGTTCGATGCTAATGCATCTGTTCTGAGGGGGAAGGGGGGGGTTCTTATTGTTTTGTACACTCAGTGTATATCCTTACATGCTGACCACGCGTCGTGTGCGTGAGCGTTGCAAAATAAATGTACACATACATGTTATTCAATCATTGCACCCACACTGCTCGCCAGCGTCTGCATGGCCAGGCGCTAAAATAGAACTCGGTTGTATTTGTGACGCTCAACGCGCTGCATGTCCTGCCTCTCCCATCTCCTCATTGGGTTATAGGAGCATCTACCCGCGTGGGCGATTGAAAGACACACTCCAGTCCAGTTGGTGGTGGTAATGCACCTTTTAAAGTTGGTTGCCAAACGCAATATAAAGTCTAAAGAAGAAGAAGCCTGAAGGATGAGAGATTACTAGAAAACACATTTTTACCGTTTTATCTGTGGATTAATTGTCGGAGTAGAGGACCTCGTGCATTTCAGGTAAAATAACAACCCAATGTTTATATCCCAGGACAAATTAGCTAGCAACAGCAACTAGCTAGCTAAATTGCCATACATGTTTAATGCTTTTCGACCTGTCACCAAATTAATATAATTGGTTGAGTTTATTTTTATATTTCAACCTGCTTGTCCTGATCGCGTCTGGTGTGGGGGGACAAAATCAACTTGCGCGCGATGTTGGACGCACCCGTGCGTGCGGTTCTGGTAGTATGTTACTCTAGCCCAGTAGTTCCTAACCTTTATCGGTTACTGCACCACCAACTGAATTTTGCTCTGCCGGAGTACCCCAGAAGTACCCCCTCATGTGCATTTTATCAGTATGCCTATGATTTTACATTTTAGTCATTTAGCATACGCTCTTATCAAGAGCGACTTACAGTTAGTGAGTGCATACATTATTTTTTTCATACTGGCCTCATGAGTCTTCTCAAGTACCCCCTGTGGATAGGCCAAGTACAACCCATGGGTCCTAGTATCCCTGGTTGGGAACCATTGCTATAGCCTATGTTTTACAGGGGTGTTTCTGCCTGGAGGAGCAAGCTTAAATGATTACTGTTGACACACAGAGCCTGTCAGCAACTGGTGAGAGATTGATCAGGATTATAAACATAGAATAGCTCATGTCAGTCGGGCCGAGGAAGAAAGGGAATCTGCCCTTCATCACCAGGAAACAGACTAAGGGAGGGTGTGTCCCTGTCAGACTGGTTCATTTGTACAATTTTAATCGCCAAATAGGTTGCAGGTGAAAGAACAGAAAGCCTAATGGGTAGAGCATTGGTTTTGCCCTTAAGAATA
Organism: Coregonus clupeaformis; assembly: GCF_020615455.1. Lineage (NCBI taxonomy): Eukaryota > Metazoa > Chordata > Actinopteri > Salmoniformes > Salmonidae > Coregonus > Coregonus clupeaformis. The sequence continues at coordinate 21,884,703 of NC_059193.1, forward strand.
AATATTGAGACAATTGTACAGCATCCTATCGAACTATTGTAATGACTTTGTCACAATACCCCATAATGTCAAAGTGGAATTATGTTTTTCGACATTTTTACAAAATAATAAAAAATATAAAGCCGAAGTGTCTTGAGTCAATAAGTGTGTGTATTAGCTACACTTCCTGGGTTCCAAACACATTAAGACATTTATATTACACGTAAAACAAAATATGAAATAGTACATCATATAACACTGTCACACCACCACATATCCACAACACAAAATGTATGATACCACTATACAACAATATTACAATGTACGTGTGTGTAGAGTGTGCGCTAGCGCGCGTATGTGTGTGTCTGTACCTGTGTGTGTCTGTACCTGTGTGTGTGTCTCTTCACAGTCCCCGCTGTTCCATTAGGTGTATTTTTATCTGTTTTTAAAATCTGATTTTACTGCTTGCATCTGTTACCTGATGTGGAATAGAGTTCCACGTAGTCATGGCTCTATGTAGTACTGTGCGCCTCCCATAGTCTGTTCTGGATTTGTGGATTATGAAGAGATCTCTGGTGGCATGTCTTGTGGGGTATGTATGGGTGTCCGAGCTGTGTGCTAGTAGTTTAAACAAACAGCTTGGTGCATTCAGCTTGTCAATACTTCTTACAAAAACAAGTAGTGATGAAGTCACTCTCCTCCACTTTGAGCCATGAAAGATTGACATGCATATCATTGTTAGCTCTCCGTGTACATTTAAGGGCCAGCTGTGCTGCCCTGTTCTGAGCCAGTCCCTCTTAACCTCTTCTTAACCTGACCACACGACTGAAGAGTAGTCCAGGTGCGACAAAACTAGGGCCTGTAAGACCTGCCTTGTTGACGATGTTGTCAAGAAGGCAGAGCAGTGCTTTATTACGGACAGACTTCTCCACATTTTAGCTACTGTTTTGACCATGACAGTTTACAATCCAGGGTTACTCCAAGCAGTTTAGTCACCTCAACTTGCTCAATTTCCATATTATTCATTACAAGACTTGGGAGGTTTTCCAATGCCTCGCAAAGAAGGGCACCTATTATGTATGTATGTATATATATGTGTGTATGTATATGTGTGTATATATATGTGTGTATATATATATGTGTGTATATATATATATATATATATATATATATATATATATATATATATATATATATATATATATATATATATAATATATATATATATTAAAGCTGATCTACCCCTAAAAGATTAAAAAGAAAAACTATATTAAAAAAAGAAAAATATTATTAAAAAATAAGGGCACCTATTGGTAGATGGGTAAAAAAAATTGCTTATACTGAATATATCCCTTTGAGCTTGGTGAAGTTATTAATTACACTTTGGATACACTCTGACACTACAAAGATACAGGCGTCCTTCTTAACTCAGTTGCTCAAGAGGAGGGAAACCGCTCAGGGATTTCACCATGAGGCCAATGGTGACTTTAACACAGTTACAGAGTTTAATCTGTGATCAAAGAAAACTGAGGATGGATCAACAACATTGTAGTTACTCCTCAACACCAACCTAATTGACAGAGTGAAAAGAAGGAATCCTGTATAGCATGGCTCTCCAACCGTGTTCCTGGAGAGCTACCGTCCTGTAGGTTTTCGCGCCAACCCTAATCTAGCACACCTAATTCTAATAATTAGCTAGTTGATAAACTGAATCAAGTTAGTTACAACTGGGGTCAGAGTGCAAACCTAAATTAGGGTAAATCTCCAGAACTCTGCTGTACAGAATACAAATATTCCGAAACATGCATCCTGTTTGCAACAAGGCACTAAAGTAATACTGCAAAAAATTTGGCAAAAAAAAATAAAGTGTTCTGTCTGAGACAAATACAACACATTACTGAGTACCACTCTCCATATTTTCAAGCATAGTGGTGGCCTGCATCATGTTATGGGTATGATTGTAATTGTTAAGGACTGGGGAGTTTTTCAGCATAAAAAAGAAACTGAATGGAGCTAAGCACAGGCAAAATCCTAGAGGAAAACCTGGTTCAGTCTGATTTCCACCAAACAAGGCCAAATCTATACTGGTTGCTTACCAAGAAGAAAGTGAATGTTCCTGAGTGGCCGAGTTACAGTTTTGGCTTAAATCTATTTGAAAATCTATGGCAAGACCTGAAAATGGTTGTCTGGCAATTATTAAAAACCAGTTTCACAGAGCTTGAAGAACTTTGAACATAATAATGGCCAAACATTGCACAATCCAGGTGGGGAAAGCTATTAGACACTTACCCAGAAAGACTCAGTTGTAATTAATCGCTGCCAAAGGTGCTTCTACAAAGTATTGACGCAGGGGCTGTGAATACATATGAAGACACTGAATATCTTTGTACTACTCTTCATTTCACTCTGAGCGTCTTGTGCCATCTAGCGTCCATGAGATGCAATCGTCAAATCAGCAAAAGTTTCACAACTTTTAGTTTTAACCCAACAGCGCTTCCTAATGGAGGATGTTAAGACTGTGGGATGTTAGACAATCGTGCAACATAAAATACACTAGTTAGTTACCCCACTCAAACACAATTTAAATATTTAAATCGACTGAAGCTGTTTCATAAAACACAAAGTGCCTTTTATATGGGGGAGTCTGCCCTGCCCTTTAGAGTTAACCTATAAAAGAAATAACATTCAGACCAGAAACATTGGGAGTAATTTAGTTAGTATTGAGTTTATTTACAGCTGAATTCAGTGGGAAAAGCTATATCCCTTGTGCAACGAATTAATGAAATTCATAAACATCTTGCAAAAACAGTATTGATTATAAAATAGTTCATATAAAAAACATTTCAAATGACCACAAATGCATAGGCATTCAAATATATTCTTAAAGCATTACAGACTGGTATATGGAAATATCATCATAACACACCATTTAACACTAATAACATAATATCTGGAGATATATATATATATATTAGTACCAGTCAAAAGTTTGGGCACACCTACTCATTCCAGGGTTTTTCTTTATTTTTACTATTGTCTACATTGTAGAATAATAGTGAAGACATCAAAACTATGAAATAACACATATGGAATCATGTAGTAACCAAAAAGAGTTGAACAAATAAAGTATATTTTATATTTTTGAATCTTCAAATAGCCACCCTTTGCCTTGATGACAGCTTTGCACACTCTTGGCATTCTCTTAACCAGCTTCACGACGTAGTCACCTGGAATGCATTTCAATTAACAGGTGTGCCTTCTTAAAACGTTAATTTGTGGAATTTCTTTCCTTCTTAATGTGTTTGAGCCAATCAGTTGTGTTGTGACAAGGTAGGGGGGGGGGGGGTATACAGAAGATAGCCCTATTTGGTAAAAGACCGAGTCCATATTATGGCATAGAACAGCTCAAATAAGCAAAGAGAAACGACAGTTCATCATTACTTTAAGACATGAAGGTCAGTCAATACGGAAAATTAAGAACTTTGAAAGTTTCTTCAAGTGCAGTCGCAAAAACCATCAAGCGCTATGATGAAACTGGCTCTCATGAGGACCGCGACAGGATTGGAAGACCCAGAGTTAACGTTCATTTGAGTTACCAGCCTCAGAAATTGCAGCCCAAATAAATGCTTCCCAGAGTTCAAGTAACAGACACATCTCAACATCAACTGTTCAGAGGGGACTGCGTGAATCAGGCTTTCATGGTCAAATTACTGCAAAGAAACCACTACTAAAGGACACCAATAATAAGACAAGACCTGCTTGGGCCAAGAAACACCAGCAATGGACATTGGACAAGTGGAAATGTGTCCTTTGGTCTGGAGTCCAAATTGAGATTTTGGGTTCCAACCGCTGTGTCTTTGTGAGACGCGGTGTGGGTGAACGGATGATCTCTGCATGTGTATTTCCCACCGTAAAGCATGGAGGAGGAGGTGTTATTGTGTGGGGGTGCTTTGCTGGTGACACTGTCTGTGATTTATTTAGAATTCAAAGGCACACTTAACCAGCATGGCTACCACAGCATTCTACAGCGATACACCATCCCATCTGGTTTGGGCTTAGTGGGACTATCATTTGTTTTTCAACAGGACAATGACCCAACACACCTCCAGGCTGTGTAAGGGCTATTTTACCAAGAAGGAGAGTGATGAATCAGATGAACTGGCCTCCACAATCCCCCGACCTCAACCCAATTTAAATGGTTTGGGATGACTCGGACCGCAGAGTGAAGGAAAAGCAGCCAACAAGTGTTCAGCATATGTGGGAACTCCTTCAAGACTGTTTGAAAAGCATTCCAGGTGAAGCTGGTTGAGAGAATGCCAAGAGTGTGCAAAGCTGTCATCAAGGCAAAGGGTGGCTATTTGAAGATTCTAAAATATAAAATATACTTTCATTTGTTCAACAATTTTTTGGTTACTACATGATTCCATGTGTTATTTCATAGTTTTGATGTCTTCACTATTATTCTACTATGTAAAAAATAGTACTATTGTAATTATTCTGCACTATAGCCTATTTATTGCCTTACCTCCATAACTTGCTACATTTGCACACACTGTATATATATTTTTCTGTTGTATTTCTGACTTTATGTTTTTTTTTTACCCCATATGTAACTCTGTGTTGTTTTTGTTGCACTACTTTGCTTTGTCTTGGCCAGGTCGCAGTTGTAAATGAGAACCTGTTCTCAACTGGCTTACCTGGTTAAATAAAGGTGAAAAAAAAAAAAAAAAAAAAACCCTTGAATGGATAGGTGTGTCGAAACTTTTGACTGGTGGTGTGTGTGTATGTATGTATGTATGTATGTATGTATGTATGTATGTATGTATATATATATATATATATATATATATATATATATATATATACATACATTTTTTTTTTATTCCAGGTTAGCAGTAGCCACTCTCTCATCCAAGACTCTTGAAAAAAAATAAGATCAACTGATGTGGCAGATGCCAGAAGCAAGCTTAGGCACAACGTCTCATTGCACCAAAAAAAGAAAACTATGTAAAACTATCAAACTACCAAAGCATAAGACTGTCAACAGAGGTGATTGAGTCTAGTTGAGTGAAATGGCATTGGCTGGGGGCTGTACAGTGCTTTTAGCGAGAGGGAGTTAATATAAGGAACCATGCCGGTTTTTGTCAGAGCAGGGGACTGATTGAACCAGTACCTGGGCTTAAGAAGACGATTAATATGACGAGATCTCCTCTGATGCCCAGGATCTTTCAAGTAAAAATCCCACTAACCAGCTCTGCAAGCGTTATGTAAAAATGAGTTCGGTACTCACCAAAATATGGAGTTTCTCAGAGCAACTATTAGAAAAAAAAAAATCTCATTTTTGACCAAGTGCGCATGCGCCAAATCCACCTTCGGCGCCTCCAATAAAATGACTCATTACTGCCACGCACAGGTCGGCTGATCCTGCAGCAATACAGACCTTTTTTGGAAGTAAATACAGTGCGTAACGGCAGTAATGACGATAGTTGCTCTGCGAAACGCCATATTGCGGTGAGTACAGAACGTATTTTGACATAACGTTTGCAGAGCTGGTTAATGGGACTTTGACTTGAAGGATCCTAGGCGTTAGAGAAGATCTCGTCATATTCATGGTCTCCTCAAGCCCGGGTACTGGTTCATTGACTCATGAGACATCATAACCACCATTTCAATCTCATGACATCACTGACAAGAGGACGACAATGACAACAGGGCATCATATGCCAAAGCACCAAGGAACTGGGACCCTCTTAAGGCGAGATAGGTGGAAATGCTCTGTTTTGGTGCTTTAATTGGACCAAGGGGGGTTGGCACTAAAGAGGGAGAGGTCTATAGTAGGGTCACTAGCAGCAGGAATAGGGTCAGGTAGAACAGTAAGGTTTAGGGAATAGTTCGGTAGCTTGACCTCCATCTTCTCTGTCTCAGGGCTTCCATAGAGGCTGAGGAGACAGGAGTGTAGTAGACCAGCTACTGGTCGACAGGGGGCGAGGGTAGGCCAACAGGGGGCGAGGGTAGGCCAACAGGGGGTGAGGGTAGGCCGACAAGGGGCGAGGGTCGGTAGGATTCAGGGGAGAGGGCTCCAGGGGGTATCAGAATCCCGATGGCGTCAGGACGTTCATGTCCCGGGGTTTGAGTTTGTGTGGGCGAGTCTGGGGGGGTCTCTTGCCCTCGATGCCGCTGATCTCGATCTTGGGGGGGTTGAACTTGGCAGGGTCGTCCACCATGAGGTTGACCTGGGTCTTGATGCCCTCCATGGTGTTGGACTTCGGCACGCCAAAGTACGACTGTAGTGTGAAGCCTGAGGGAGAGAAGAGGAGACAAGGATGTTCCTCAACTGACAAAAAGGTATTTAGACTTGACAAGGACTATAGTAGGCCGTCATTGTAAATAATAATTTGTTCTTAACTGACTTGCCTAGTTAAATAAAGGTAAAAAAAAATAAAAAAATAGTTGATCTATTCACACATTCTCTCTTGAGAACACAGTCCACAATGACAGCTCAGCCAACAGTCATAATAATAGAGACTCCTGAGGGACTGATTTCTCACCTGTGTTGGTTTCTGAACCGGGGTCAGTAGAGGACTTCTGTACTACTGGGCGAGAAGTTCCAAAGAAGCTCCACCTCTCCCCTCCGGCTCCTCCTCCCTCGTTGCCTCCCATTTCTGGGCCGAAGTTAGGACTGCCGAGCTCCGGTGTGGCGAGAAACGGTGCCGGACTCAGCCTGTTGAACCAGCTCCTGTGCACCCACACATATTAACAATATTAGAGACATGGAACAGTTGTACCCAAAAGTGCCATCTGAAGTTAATCTTTGCAGCTATTGCTTATTCTGAAAGTGGAGAAGTTCTATTCTACTACATACCTGCGGTTGAGTATCGGTGAGGAGTGGGGACTGACGCTGGGGGTAACGGAGGGGGTCCCGGAAGGGGTGCCACAAGGGGTGGATTGAGCTGATGTCGAAAGCCTGTCCTCCTTGAAATCCCCACTTGGCATTCTCAGCTTCTGCAGAGACAAAGAGGTAGAAAGATGCAGCTTAGAGATGTTGTTCAGTAGCTCCCTGTCTGCAGCCCATGAGGGAGCGAGAGGTGTGTGTTCTGCAAGACATTTACAGACAACAACACACATGACAAGACCCAGAGCAGGACTGTGACATTGAGGCGAGTCAAATGATGGCTGGCCACAAACACACAAACCAAAGGCCAGTTTGGGCAGTTCCCCCTCCCCTGTTTGTTTCTGCGTCAAACTAAGGGTTATTGGAAACCGTTGACCGCCCTTGACCTCAGAGAGATAGCCACTCAGGGGGCAGTGAACAGAAGATTCTCTGGCGGGCCAACCGGCTACACAAAGTCCACTGGACCGGCACCCAGACGAATGGCCTTTGAATACCCCTCTCTATGCAGGGATCCCATTCCCATCTGTCCAGAATTAGATGCTCGCTGCATGTCAAGTATTTTAATTATGTAAGTGTAGTGTATGTATAACTCAAACGCATCAAGCCAGGGAGTGTTCTTCCTAGGCCAAACAAGAGAGGCAAACCACCTGTCCTGCACCCACCCACCCAGAAAGAAACCAAACCACCGTCAAGACCTGTCACCAAACATCCCTATTCCCCATATTATCCATAGCAGGGTAACCCTGCCAATATGGTTCCCCAGCTAGGTAGCAATATTCACAGAAGTCTCAGAAGACTAGGCAATCTAGGGAGAGTTTCCCATAGAACCATGCCATGCCATAGGCTAGTGAAAAAGCTCCAATCTTACCGTTTTGAGTCTGTGGATTTTGGTTACTACCATCTCTGGAATGATATTCTCAATGTTCATCATCCTCCATTCCTTCTGGGAATATTGGGATGAATATCCCATACCTCTGTGTGTACTATGCTCCTGCATTTTCTCTGTCTGTTCTCCCAGTTGCGATCCTTGCTCTTGAGTTCTGCTCACTGTACTGCTCATCATTCCAATGTGGCTGATGCACTGTCTGTCCCCTCTTGGTTTGCTCTGCTCCTAACATTCTATCTATGGGTTTCCTCTAGGGTTTCAGCACCTGACCGAAACATAACCTCTTTGGAACCCTGCCCATTAAATCCAAATCTGGTGTCGACCACAGCTCCAGCCGGTTGGTCAGGGACCACATTTTTATGTCACACCAATGTACCAGTCAAAGACCCGGGAGGGGGGGTAAATCCCTGACCATATAACATTGATAGAGCACACCTTTTAAGTAGGCAGGGCAATCTAGATTTGGTGATTTCTGATATATCATCAAAAATCAAACGCAGCACGTTTTTGGACTCATTCCACTGTTTTTACATGATTAAGTACAATACCATTGGAAATTAATGTTGAAAGTTCAATTTATATTCCTAAAACTTAAGGTGAAAATGTCGCTGCTTCCTGTTGACAAGACATTTTGATAAATAGCCTAATGTGAAAACACAGCTTTAAAGTGTCCAAATCAAAAACCAATATGTAGAAACAGTTTGTGATATATTGAAAACATAAAATGTACCATCTACACTGAGTATACAAAACATTAAGAACACTCCATGACAGACTGACCAGGTGAATCCAGGTGAAAGCTATGATCCCTTATTGATGTCACTTGTTAAATCCACTTCAATCAGTGTAGATGGAGGGGAGGAGACAGGTTATAGAAGGATTTTTAAGTCTTGAGACATGGATTGTGTATGTGTGCCATTCAGATGGTGAATGGGCAAGACAAAATATTTAAGTGCCTTTGAACGTGGTATGGTAATAGGTGCCAGGCGCACTGACGTGTCGAGAACTGAACCGCTGCAGGGTTTATCACGCTTAACAGTTTCCACCACACAAAGGTCACACAGCCAACTTGACAACCGTTGGATCATTGGAGTCAACATGGGCGGCATCCCTGTGGAATGCTTTAGACACCTTGTACGGTCCATGCCCCGACGAATTGAGGCTGTTCTTATAAACTAAATATTAGGAAGGTGTTCCTAATGTTTGGTGTACACATACATGTGCAGAAAAAGTAATCACATTAACGTTGTATGTATGTGTGTGTGTGTGTATATATATATATATTTTTTTTTTACAAGTACCGTGTAGCTCAGTTGGTAGAGCATGGCGCTTGCAACGCCAGGGTTGTGTCTTCGTTTCCCACGGGGGGCCAGTATGAAAATGGATGCACTCACTAACTGTAAGTCGCTCTGGTTAAGAGCGTCTGCTAAATGACTAAAATGTAAACTCCAAGCACCAAAAACCCTGTTGTTTTGACAAGTGGCAATAAATCACTCATTGATTAGGGGGTTACATCTGGTTGTACGCGCTGTTGAAACTAACAACTAACGTTAGCTACAAAAAAAAGTATATATTGTCTTGATATTAGACCGGAGTCGAGCGGTCAGACTGGCTCTAGCCAGTTAGCTAGTAAGCTACAGTAGCTTGTTAGCTAACGTTAGTTCGCTAGCACAAATTGTCCCTGTTTCTGTTGCCGGTATAACGTTAGCCAGCAGTTAATAATTATTACCTAGTCAGCTATATGGCTATTCATTGTATGTTAAATTACGTTAACGTTAGTTTCAGCTTTTTTGTTGCTGCTAACGTTAGGTAATGTTCACTTACGGTAGGCCTCGGTTTCTTTTACTCCTGTTAGGTTAACTTAGCGAACGTTACAGGCCTCGACATACAGCAGGATATTGTCAACGAAAAATGAAACAAATACATAGATCTGATTAAATACCTTTTCATGAGAAGATTCCTTTGACTTTCCAGTACGATCCACTCTGTCATTTTATCCATTATTCGTATTTTTTCTTCAGGGTTAATTGACAAATAAAGCACGGAGACGGCGGTACAATGATGTGTAGTTAGCTACAACCCGAAAAAGAATCCCCTTTGTTACAGTCTGATTGGCTGTTTCAGGAAAATATGGGCGCTCGTGTCATTTTAAGGGTGTATGTAAAGCACAGAAAACTAAACTATAGAACAGACGTATTCTTATTATACCTCAGTGGAACAGACGGCATTAGCTACGGTGTTACTACTAGTGTCAAAAGAACATAGAACCCCGAAATCGAATCGAGAACCTGGCAACAAATCAGATTATCTAAAAACAAATCCATCACACAAGGAAATAGGCCTGCTTTATTGAGGGTGCCAATTTCTATATCCAGTAGCATTTATCAACTTTATTAGTGCTGTTTGTTTTACACGAAGGGTAAAATGTATATAAGCTATTGTCGAGCCATTATATGTGTTGATGAAAATGAGTCACCCATATATGTGGATACCATTCACCTATAAAATAACTGAATATAGATTATGAATATAGTACTAAAATGACTACATAACATGAGTTGATATTGATTGAATTCATATATGTAACAGGGTTGGTTATACTACTACTTGCTACTTTAGATACATTTATTTTAATGTTTTTGTATTCAGATTGGTTGGATGACTTTACATGTCAATATAAACTGGGTAGTTTGGCTCCTGGATGCTGATTGGCTGAAAGCCATGGTATATCAGCCGTGGTATATCAGACTGTATACCACAGGTATGACAAAACAACTTGTTTACTGTTCTAATTACATTGGTAACTGGTTTATAATAGCAATACGGCACCTCAGGCATTTGTGGTATATGACCAATATACGACGGCGTTGTGCATAAGAACAGCCCTTAGCCATAGTATATTGGCCATATACCATACCCCCTCGGGCCTTATTTCTTAATTATACCACAGCATTGTTGAATACTTGTTTCTGATTGGCTAGAAGGGCATTCTAGAATGGGCATTAAAACCAGATAATGGACAGTTGGAAAAGATATTGGGACACCTTGCAGTCATGACGCAATATGCCCTTGGCCACTCTTGGAGATTCTATCCAGTCAGATATTTACATGCCAGCGGTAGGTCACATTCTAAAGCAATGTATTCTATTAATGTACATGTGTACAAGTTCAGTATGTACTGTATATATGCATAGGTGCTGCATGCAATAGGGGAAGCTAAGCTTATATGTAACATACATTATGTGCATATTCAAGAATAGCATGCAATCGGTTGGCTCTATAGAGACATCTTTTGTTTACAAACAAATGGCATGTTCGAGCGATGCGCACCCATCCTCGCATCAAAGTTAACAGTGAGTGAGTGATGACTATGAAAACACACCAGACTGGTGGCTATAGCTAAGCTCAACAAGTATATTATTCTTTTGGCTTTATCTAGCGCTATTTGTGATATTTTACCTTGGCTTGCTAAGTAATCAATCCTCTGATGACATCTGCAATGTTGTAGATGATAACCATCTGCATCTGAAATTGGATGTTGTCGTATTCACTTCAACGTAAACAAGCCCCTTTAATGATGCAGCCTGGAAATGGGTATATGGAATCCAAACCATTGACACTTGTGTACAACATGTTTGGCCAGTCTCATTGGCCGCTGAGGGGGTGGGGTGTTTGCCCATGCCTAATCATACACCACAGAGACAACAACTGCACTGGCAGGCAGACACACATGAGGGTTGCATTCAAGATTTATAAGATACACGTGTTAAAAAAAAAAAAGATCCAAGCACACTCTGGATGAAGACAGCAATAGCTATGCATGTTTCTAGTTCTTCAAGATTGATTGCTCTTATATAACACTATGTCCTGCTCCCATCCACCTATGGTATGTCAGGTAGCATGACTCAGAGTCTGCACTGATCAAAGGACTGGAATTACACCAACTATTTACAAACATTAGTTTTTCTCAATCGCGTACAAGCAATTTTTGGTTCTGCGTTGAAACGTATCTATAGCAGAACAGAATTATGAAATACATTTACAAAACTTCTGATCATTTTCTTGCTTTAGTACCTGACTTACATATCTTATACCACCTTTTGCTAAACTTTAAATACAATTGTCATCAGTGAATACAAAATGGTATGTCAGATAGCATGAGGCTGCACTGACATTAACTTATGCATCCCCCCCCCCCCCGCAACCCTCCAGTCCCTGTCATACTCACAGGCATCGGCCCCTCAGCCAGGCGGTGGAATTGTGTGTCCTCAACAGAGAGGCCCTTGTGGGGGGTGTAGCCAGCTTCTGTCAGCCCTGCCTGGAGCTCAAACCTCTGGAGGCTCTCCTGGGTCTGCTCTGAAGGACCAGGGATGGGTTCACAGTCAGTAGTAGGACATACAAGTCTGGTGTGGTGTACTAGTCAAGCACAGCATCATTGAATGCAATGATATTATGTAATCCATCTGATCCCATTGTGGAATATATCTATCTATGTCATCTCTATCATGTAGAGGAGGGATGGGCAACTTTTATGGGGGTGGGGACAACAACAAAAAACTGACCCCCCCTCCCCCTATTCTGACATTTCTACAGTATTCCATATAGTATGATAAGAGTGCATCAGGATTTGGGTTGTCTCACTGTGTTAACATGTTAGATGTGTAGATACATTGTAAAGTTGACAGGTGTCTCACTGTGTAAGCATGTTGGATGTGTAGATACATTGTAAAGTTGACAGGTGTCTCACTGTGTTAGCATGTTGGATGTGTAGATACATCATAAAGTTGACAGGTGTCTCACTGTGTTAGCATGTTGGATGTGTAGATACATCATAAAGTTGACAGGTGTCTCACTGTGTTAGCATGTTGGATGTGTAGATACATCATAAAGTTGACAGGTGTCTCACTGTGTTAGCATGTTGGATGTGTAGATACATCATAAAGTTGACAGGTGTCTCACTGTGTTAGCATGTTAGATGTGTAGATACATTGTAAAGTTGACAATGTGAGTTTGTTTGTTTTCCCACTTACTGATCATGAGTGTGTTCATGAGAGAGGAGGCTTTGGCCTTGACCACAGGGACAGGGGGCTTGACCGGTGCGGCAGAGAAGGTCAGTGTCTTCCCATTCCCACTCTCGTCCTCCTGGACACAACAGGTCAATAGGTTGAATATTAACACCATGCTACGTGCATTGTGGGGGGTCATTCTCCCAGCGACGGTTGATTAAACTCTACAGTCTATAGTGATAACATTTACATTTACGTCATTTAGCAGACGATAACCTTGGCCGGGTTGGACATTGAGCGTTACAGTTGCCGTTACACAAAACGTACTATTACACAACTTATAAACTTCTATACTGTATGTAGTAACAGGATAGATACGGTATTTCTTATCTCAAACAGGCCTAATTAGGAGATATATAGGTTCTGTACCTCAGCAATCCTCTTGAACTTCCTCTGTGGGATGAGAGGGTCATTCCATGGGTTGTTGACACACATGTCAGGGGGAGGGGAGTGCATGGGAGCGTCCAGGGCCTCGTCATAGCTAAAGGCTCGTCTGGACATACCAATAGGGGACGAGAACCCCCCAAAGAATCCCCCCGATACACCAGACTCCAGCGCTGGAATTGGAGAGAACGGCAAGAGAAACATTAGAGCAGCATTTAATAACCTGACCTTATTTATTTGATTGCTAGTGGACCATTTGTGTGTCAAATGAAGAAGCACCCCATCACATTGACTCTCTTATGGTGTTGGGAATCATAGAAACGTTACTAGTCATCAATTACATTTGCTTTTATCTTTGATGATGTATATCACATGTGATCAATGAAGGAGGATGTTCATCATGCATTACCTGGTATATCACCCTGTCTGGATCCCATTCTGCAGTGGGCTATGGAGGACTAGGTTATCTATGAGAATGAAGGTGACTGTGGAGATCTTGACAGGCTTCCTAACCTGCAGAGGTCAGCATAAAACCCAACATGAATTAATCACGGGGCAGAGATCCAGAGGCCTGGGCCGTATCCACAAAGCATCTCAGTAGGAGTGCTGACCTATGATCAGTATTACCTATTAGATTATAATGAATTAAAATAAAAGGACAGGTGGGGACCTGATCCTAGATCTGCACTCCTACTCTTTGTGGATACGGGTCCTGATACAACAACAAAAAATGCTTTACTAATAATGTTATACAATACAATGTGATGTGTGAATCACTGAGGTTCAACACACTAATAAAGGTTGGGTTTTATGTTTGTTTTGGGAAGAGCACACTGTCCTGGGAGGGGTTCCGACCCCCAAATAGACCCGAGTCTGGTTACAAAAGGTCACTACGTCAGAGAGTCATGTCGCGGGAAGACAAGAAGTCACACACGTCACACTACCATGTTACTGTGTCCACACCAGATGGTGAAGGTGAAGCAATGTTTCAATTTACAGTTGTAGGCTTTTATGAGAGAAGATTAGGCAAGTACCTACACTACCGTTTAAAAGTTTGAGGTCACTTAGAAATGTCCTTGTTTTCGAAAGAAAAGCAACTTTTTTGTCCATTAAAATAACATCAAATTGATCAGAAATACAGTGTAGACATTGTTAATGTTGTAAATGGCTATTGTAGCTGGAAATGGCTGATTTTTAATGGAATATCTACATAGGCGTACAGAGGCCCATTATCAGCAACCATCAGTCCTGTGTTCCAATGGCACGTTGTGTTTGCTAATCCAAGTTTATCATTTTAAAAGGCTAATTGATCATTAGAAAACCCTTTTGCAATTATGTTAGCACAGCTGAAAACTGTTGTGCTGATTAAAGAAGCAATACAACTGGCCTTCGAGACTAGTTGAGTATCTGGAGCATCAGCAATTGTGGGTTCGATTACAGGCTCAAAATGGCCAGAAACAAAGAACTTTCTTCAGTCTATTCTTGTTCTGAGAAATGAAGGCTATTCCATGCAAGAAATTGCCAAGAAACTGAAGATCTCGTACAACGCTGTGTACTACTCCCTTCACAGAACAGCGCAAACTGGCTCTAACCAGAATAGAAAGAGGAGTGGGAAGCCCTGGTGCACAACTGAGCAAGAGGACAAATACATTAGTGTCTAGGTCCTCAACTGGCAGCTTCATTAAATAGTACCTGCAAAACACCAGTCTCAACGTCAACAGTGAAGAGGCGACTCCGGGATGCTGACCTTCTAGGCAGAGTTGCAAAGAAAAAGCCATATCTCAGACTGGCCAATAAAAATAAAAGATGAAGATGGGCAAAAGAACACAGACACTGGACAGAGGAAGATTGGAAAAAAGTGTTATGGACAGACGAATCGAAGTTTGAGGTGTTCGGATCACATTTGTGAGACGCAGACCAAATGAAAAGATGCTGGAGGAGTGCTTGATGCCATCTGTCAAGCATGGTGGAGGAAATGTGATGGTCTGGGGGTGCTTTGGTGGTGGTAAAGTGGGGAATTTGTACAGGGTAAAAGGGATCTTGAAGAAGGAAGGCTATCACTCCATTTTGCAACGCCATGCCATACCCTGTGGACGGCGCTTGATTGGTGCCAATTTCCTCCTACAACAAACTATGCAATAACTATTTAGGGAAGAAGCAGTCAGCTGGTATTCTGTCTATAATGGCGTGGCCAGCACAGTCACCGGATCTCAACCCTATTGAGCTGTTGTGGGAGCAGCTTGACCGTATGGTACGTAAGAAGTGCCCATCAAGCCAATCCAACTTGTGGGAGGTGCTTCAGGAAGCATGGGGTGAAATCTCTTCAGATTACCTCAACAAATTGACAACTAGAATGCCAAAGGTCTGCAAGGCTGTTATTGCTGCAAATGGAGGATTCTCTGACGAAAGCAAAGTTTGAAGGACACAATTATTTTTTTTTCAATTAAAAATCATTATTTCTAACCTTGTCAATGACTACATTTCCTATGCATTTTGATACACTGCTCAAAAAAATAAAGGGAACACTAAAATAACACATCCTAGATCTGAATAAATGAAATAATCTTATTAAATACTTTTTTCTTTACATACAGTGGGGAAAAAAAGTTTAGTCAGCCACCAATTGTGCAAGTTCTCCCACTTAAAAATATGAGAGAGGCCTGTAATTTTCATAATAGTTACACGTCAACTATGACAGACAAAATGAGATTTTTTTTCTCCAGAAAATCACATTGTAGGATTTTTTACAATTTTATTTGCAAATTATGGTGGAAAATTAGTATTTGGTCAATAACAAAAGTTTCTCAATACTTTGTTATATACCCTTTGTTGGCAATGACACAGGTCAAACGTTTTCTGTAAGTCTTCACAAGGTTTTCACACACTGTTGCTGGTATTTTGGCCCATTCCTCCATGCAGATCTCCTCTAGAGCAGTGATGTTTTGGGGCTGTCGCTGGGCAACACAGACTTTCAACTCCCTCCAAAGATTTTCTATGGGGTTGAGATCTGGAGACTGGCTAGGCCACTCCAGGACCTTGAAATGCTTCTTACGAAGCCACTCCTTCGTTGCCCGGGCGGTGTGTTTGGGATCATTGTCATGCTGAAAGACCCAGCCACGTTTCATCTTCAATGCCCTTGCTGATGGAAGGAGGTTTTCACTCAAAATCTCACGATACATGGCCCCATTCATTCTTTCCTTTACACGGATCAGTCGTCCTGGTCCCTTTGCAGAAAAACAGCCCCAAAGCATGATGTTTCCACCCCCATGCTTCACAGTAGGTATGGTGTTATTTGGATGCAACTCAGCATTCTTTGTCCTCCAAACACGACGAGTTGAGTTTTTACCAAAAAGTTATATTTTTGTTTCATCTGACCATATGACATTCTCCCAATCCTCTTCTGGATCATCCAAATGCACTCTAGCAAACTTCAGACGGGCCTGGACATGTACTGGCTTAAGCAGGGGGACACGTCTGGCACTGCAGGATTTTAGTCCCTGGCGACGTAGTGTGTTACTGATGGTAGGCTTTGTTACTTTGGTCCCAGCTCACTGCAGGTCATTCACTAGGTCCCCCCGTGTGGTTCTGGGATTTTTGCTCACCGTTCTTGTGATCATTTTGACCCCACGGGGTGAGATCTTGCGTGGAGCCCCAGATCGAGGGAGATTATCAGTGGTCTTGTATGTCTTCCATTTCCTAATAATTGCTCCCACAGTTGATTTCTTCAAACCAAGCTGCTTACCTATTGCAGATTCAGTCTTCCCATCCTGGTGCAGATCTACAATTTTGTTTCTGGTGTCCTTTAACAGCTCTTTGGTCTTGGCCATAGTGGAGTTTGGAGTGTGACTGTTTGAGGTTGTGGACAGGTGTCTTTTATACTGATAACAAGTTCAAACAGGTGCCATTAATACAGGTAACGAGTGGAGGACAGAGGAGCCTCTTAAAGAAGAAGTTACAGGTCTGTGAGAGCCAGAAATCTTGCTTATTTGTAGGTGACCAAATACTTATTTTCCACCATAATTTGCAAATAAATTCATTAAAAGTCCTACAATGTGATTTTCTGTATTTTTTTTCTCAATTTGTCTGTCATAGTTGACGTGTCCCTATGATGAAAATTACAGGCCTCTCTCATCTTTTTAAGTGGGAGAACTTGCACAATTGGTGGCTGACTAAATACTTTTTTTCCCCACTGTAGTTGAATGTGCTCACAACAAAATCACACAAATTATCAATGGAAATCAAATTTATCAACCCGTGGAGGTCTGGATTCGGAGTCACCCTCAAAATTAAAGTGGAAAACCACACTACAGGCTGATCCAACTTTGATGTAATGTCCTTAAAACAAGTCAAAATGAGGCTCAGTAGTGTGTGTGGCCTCCACGTGCCTGTATGACCTCCCTACAACGCCTGGGCATGCTCCTGATGAGGTGGCGGATGGTCTCCTGAGGGATCTCCTCCCAGACCTGGACTAAAGCATCCGCCAACTCCTGGACAGTCTGTGGTGCAACGTGGCGTTGGTGGATGGAGCGAGACATGATGTCCCAGATGTGCTCAATTGGATTCAGGTCTGGGGAACGGGCGGGCCAGTCCATAGCATCAATGCCTTCCTCTTGCAGGAACTGCTGACACACTCCAGCCACATGAGGTCTAGCATTGTCTTGCATTAGGAGGAACCCAGGGCCAACCGCACCAGCATATGGTCTCACAAGGGGTCTGAGGATCTCATCTCGGTACCTAATGGCAGTCAGGCTACCTCTGGCGAGCACATGGAGGGCTGTGCGGCCCCCCAAAGAAATGCCACCCCACACCATGACTGACCCACCGCCAAACCGGTCATGCTGGAGGATGTTGCAGGCAGCAGAACATTCTCCACGGCGTCTCCAGACTCTGTCACGTCTGTCACGTGCTCAGTGTGAACCTGCTTTCATCTGTGAAGAGCACAGGGCGCCAGTGGCGAATTTGCCAATCTTGGTGTTCTCTGGCAAATGCCAAACGTCCTGCACAGTGTTGGGCTGTAAGCACAACCAACACCTGTGGACGTCGGGCCCTCATACCACCCTCATGGAGTCTGTTTCTGACCGTTTGAGCAGACACATGCACATTTGTGGCCTGCTGGAGGTCATTTTGAAGGGCTCTGGCAGTTCTCGTCCTGCTCCTCCTTGCACAAAGGCGGAGGTAGCAGTCCTGCTGCTTGGTTGTTGCCCTCCTACGGCCTCCTCCATGTCTCCTGATGTACTGGCCTGTCTCCTGGTAGCGCATCCATGCTCTGGACACTACGCTGACAGACACAGTAAACCTTCTTGCCACAGCTCGCATTGATGTGCCATCCTGGATGAGCTGCACTACCTGAGCCACTTGTGTGGGTTGTAGACTCCATCTCATGCTACCACTAGAGTGAAAGCACCGCCAGCATTCAAAAGTGACCAAAACATCAGCCAGGAAGCATAGGAACTGAGAAGT
Source organism: Coregonus clupeaformis (assembly GCF_020615455.1). Taxonomy (NCBI): domain Eukaryota; kingdom Metazoa; phylum Chordata; class Actinopteri; order Salmoniformes; family Salmonidae; genus Coregonus; species Coregonus clupeaformis. The sequence continues at coordinate 21,903,370 of NC_059193.1, forward strand.
GGTCTGTGGTCACCACCTGCAAACCAGTCCTTTATTGGGGGTGTCTTGCTAATTGCCTATAATTTCCACCTGTTGTCTATTCCATTTGCACAACAGCATGTGAAATTTATTGTCAATCAGTGTTGCTTCCTAAGTGGACAGTTTGATTTCACAGAAGCGTGATTGACTTGGAGTTACATTGTGTTGTTTAAGTGTTCCCTTAATTTTTTTGAGCAGTGTATATTTCCTATTCAAACTAATTTCATGTATATTTTCATGGAAAACAAGGAAATGTCTAAGTGACCCCAAACTTTTGAACGGTAGTGTATATTGCAATGGACTTTGTTTTCTTATTGCAAGTTGCAACAGACCAATGCTGTTTGCACAACATGCACCCCTATAGGAATTATCCTGGTACTTGGTGGCCTAAGCTCTCCGTGATCTACCACCAATGTTATCAACAGATCAGTAACAAATGCTACTATTTTAACCCCATTCCCAAGATTCTATGAGGTGAATTCGCTGAATCGGTGGAGACCCCACGGAAAACACATACAGTGAGCTCCATAATTCATTGGACAGTGACCATTGTTTTGTTATTTTGGTTCTGTACTCTAGCACTTTGAGTTTGAAAGGATACAATGACAATGAGGGGGAAGTGCAGACTGTCAGGTTTAATTTGAGGGTATTTTCATACATATCGGATGAACCGTTTAGAAATGACAGCACCTTTTGTACATGGTCCCCCCATTTTAAGGTACTACAAGTATTTGTTAAATTGGCTTCACAGATGTGTGTCGTTAGGCAGGTGTATTCATTTGTGTCGTTAGTGAATGCAGGAGAGCTGTTGATGAATAGTATTGATTCTAGACTTTGCTATTGCCTTTGGAGGTTGTTGTTGGGGTGTGACAACATGAGGAAGACAGCAGTGTCGATGCAAATGAAGCTGGCCGTCATAAGGCTCAGAAATGAAAATCAATCAATCAGGAACATTGCAAAAACCCTGGCCATGCCCAAGTCAACAGTTTGGTTCATCATTAACAAGAAAAAAACAACCGGTGAACTCAATTATGTCAAAAGACCCGGTAGACCGAGGAAGACCACTGTAGTGGATGACCGGAGAATACTCTCTATGGAGAAGAAAACCCCCCTGACAACAGCCCAACAGATCAAAAACACTCTCCTGGATGCAGGTGTAGATCTACCATACGTAGAAGACTACACCAGCAGGACTACAGAGGGTACACTACAAGATGCAAACCACTGATAAGCCTGAAGAACAGAAAGGCGAGATTACAGTTTGCTAAAAAGCGCCTAAAAGAGCCCCAAGAGTTCTGGAAAAAAGTATTGTGGACAGATGAGACAAAGATTAACATGTACCAGAGTGATGGAAAGAGGAAAGTGTGGAGAAAAAAAGAGAAATGCCCATGACCCAATGCATACCACCTCATCCGTGAAACATGGTGGAGGGGGTGTTATGGCTTGGGCCTGTATGGCTGCCAGTGGAACAGGCTCACTTGTCTTCATCGATGATGTGACTGCAGACAGAAGTAGAACAATTAATTCTGAAGTCTACAGAAATATTTTATCTGCTCAGATAAAACCAAATGCCTCCAAACTCATTGGACAGCACTTTATCATGCAACAAGACAATGACCATAAACATACTGCTAGAGCAACGAAGGGGTTTTTGATGGCCAAAAAGTGGAAAATCCTTGACTGGCTGAGTCAATCACCGGATCTGAATCCAATTGAACATGCATTTTACATGCTGAAGAGGAGACTGAAGGCAATAAGTCCCCGAAACACGCAGGAACTGAAGATGGCTGCAGTACAGGCCTGGCAGAGCATCACCAGGGAAGATACCCAGCGTCTGGTGATGCCGATGCATCGCAGACTTCAAGCAGTCATTGCATGCAAAGAATATGCGACCAAATATTAACAATGATTACTTTATTCTACATTATGTTAAACTGTCCAATGTTTTTTAATACCTGAAAATGGGGGGGACCATGTACAAAAGCTTCTATAATTTCTAAACGGTTCATCCGATATGTATGAAAATACCCTCAAATTAAAGCTGACAGTCTGCACTTCACCCTCATTGTCATTGTATCCTTTCAAACTCAAAGTGCTAGAGTACAGAACCAAAATAACAACAACATGGTCACTGTCCAATGAATTATGGAGCTCACTGTATATAGCCTACCATAGCAGGCTGCTGTGTAAAAGGTAAGGAATAGAGAGGAAACAGTAATGGGAGGTAAAGTATTTGCAGAACATGAGAAACATGCGATTGTCATGATCGTTAAAGTCTGCATAACTTTATCCTATACTGAAATTGACAACGTCAGCAGTAGCACTTGCCAGCTGGACAGTGACTTGCACAAATACAATAGTGATGTGGAGTTCGAACGATTCGTTCTTTTTGAACGACTCTTTTTACTGACTCGAGTCATTATTCGTTTTTCAGAGTGACTCTTTCATTTTAGTCGTTCGTTTGACCTGCTGGCCGCAATTAATTCAAAGCAGGATCCTCCGGTTCAGAGACGTGCTCCGACAACCAACAGTCCATCATGTGCGCGCAGAAAAATAGATCATGCTGCAGGCAGCATAAAGAAGGAAAATAACTAATAAATGATTGCATGGTGTAAGAAATAATGCATGCAATCAATTGATTATTGAATGTTATTGATGGACACAGCTTTGTAGAACCAAAACATACACAGCCTGCCTCTGCTCAGCACTCGAGAACGAATCGTTTGTGTGGCTGCTGCAGTTCGTGAACGATTGCCTATAGCAGGTGTAATCAACCCTGGTCCTTGAGTGCCGCAGGCACTTCATGTTTTTGATTTAACTGACCTGGAAGACCATGCAGGTGTGTTTAATTTAGGCAATCACTGAACTGATCAATTAGCTCAGTTGGTCAGGTTGGACTGGGCGTAATATATGGTATTTTATGTTTTTGAATAATACAAGTTATACATTTGCTTTTTAAGTAGTGCTTGGCCCTAGGGTGGCAATATATACATTCTAAGTGATTTCAAAAGGTCTTTCTCCATTCCGATTGTTTTATACTGTTAAATTCAACAAAAAAGAATTTTCAGCATTTTCATCAATTTCTACATTTCCTGCAGTCATTTGAGATCATTTCCACACTGCCATGTAGGGCTGCACGATATGGAATCATTTAAATAGAATGATTATTCAAATGACATAGTTAGAATATAATAGTGGGCACTTTGAATACAGTGTTGTTTGAAATGCCAGGGAGGAGTTATTGTAACATGCCAGGGTAGGAACTAGTGTTGATAAGTGTTTCCTAGGGGACCCTATCATTTTTGGCTACATTGAATGGTTTCTCTTAGCTACTTCATATAGCTAACATATTCATGCTTCGCATATTCCTCTTTGATTTAGAAGATACTGTTGCACGAACAACATGCAGATTTAGGTCTACACCATCACTGGTATTATCAGGCTGTATAGCTAATTATGTTTGCTTTGACTCAGTACATCTATTAGCTAGCTAGCTAGTCAGCCAGCTAACTAGCGATTAGTGGCTAATAAGATTTAGTCCCAATTTGCTAAGAAAAGAGAAATTAGCTGTTTGCAGATGTAAGAAACACAAACTAATAGTGTCATTATAGAACGCTAGTGGATTTATATTCAAAAGCAAAGTGAAAACAGCATCCTTGCCATCAACATTGTTGCATGTGCTGCATTGACCATGCAGACTGAACGCAAGTGTCTAGTGGTCGAGGAACTAGGGGCTATGCTAGGTCTGTGTGGAAAGCGGCATGGAGAGAGCGAGAGAGCGTAGAGAGATTACTCAAGTAGCGAAGTAAACTATAAAAATGGATGTTACACACAGCATATCACATTTTAACAAACCAAACATTGAAATACTGTTATAGAAGGTAAAGTAAAAAGCCGAACCGCTCGATGCATCAATACCGGCCCAGAGTTGTGCACCACACCTGGCCAACTTAACTATATCAGTCGGAACAAAATCCTGCAGTACCTGCCCGATATTGGCCAGCCTTCGTGCCCAAACCCATTCAGTGTGACACATGTAAATGATTTGGTAATGTGTCAAGATTGAACTGTGACTGAAGGAGTGGGATGGTTGTTTGATTTATTTTTGTATTATGTCGGGCCCCCTCCCATTCTGCCAAGAGTCGTTCACAATCTAGTCCGGTTGCGGCCGCATCTAGACCTTGTTTCAAAGGTATCAATAAATAATCTTATTTGTATGCCTAGCAATAACAAATGTACATTGTTTGAATCACAGTTTTATACGTTTCTGTCACATATGACAGCTCCAATAAGCCCCCTATTGTGAACGAGATGGCTTGTAGAATCATGATTCTTTCGAGTTTTTAGATAATCGTTCGCCGATAGGGGGTCCTGCGTGCTCTGGGCATTAGGCCTACTGACTCAAATGAACGAAATGAGTCGAAATATTCGTTCTTTTGACTGAACGAGTCGAAAAGATCAGAGTCAGTAAATAGAGTCAACTTCCAATCACTAAAAGACAACGTGAAAGGCAGGTAGAATAATGGAGTTACATTTATTCGATCGGATACATGCGCCTTAAATATATTTATATTGATATCCCATGAATATTATAGGCATACTTATAATAAACATATATCATTATCCTTGATATTAAGGTAGGCTACTATTGCTGTAGGCTATTAAAATAGCATTACACATAGGCTACAACCTATCCACCGAACGCAATAAAAAAACATGTAATAATAATAATAATATGCCATTTAGCAGACGCTTTTATCCAAAGCGACTTACAGTCATGCGTGCATACATTTTTTGTGTATGGGTATGTATAGATCATAGTGGTTATTACAGAAACATGACAAGATTATTATTATTATTATTATTATTATTATTATTAAGATGCGGTTATAATTTATCAGGATTTTTCCTCACCTATGATGACGATGTACCTGCTCTGCCTCAAGAAAGTCCACTCACTGTCGCAGCTGCGCTGTGTTTGAACCGATTTTGGTGAACAAACAGACACCGGCCGCCTTGTCCATGACTTTTGGACGGGCACGAAAATGAAGTGCAGTGACAAGCGGTCAAGCACCGCACCAATTAATGAGCAGACAAAAAAATAACGGAAGTGATCATGCTGGGATGGAAATTCTAAAAGTGAAAGTCCTGACTCCTCCCCCGTGCATAGATTTGTCTGTCTTGATTCTAGACATAATGCATTTTATTTTGTACATTGCTCTCACCTCACAATAACATCCCAATTATTACAATTATATTTATATATTTGAATGTGTAGTAAACATGTTATTATACAAATTTCAACTTGCTTTGTTGTATCCCTCCATACATTCACCCATACATTCACCCATACACTCACCCATACATTCACCCATACAGTGTAATGACTAGAAAACCAACTTACTTCCCCTTGAGTGTGCACATCATGTGGTTGAAGTTCTGTAAAGTTACTTTAGACTCTCTACCACTATTACATAACCTTAATGATGGCAGCACACACAGTCACACAATAACCTGGTTTCCCCAATGCAAATAGGGGTTTAGACATATAGGGGGCCAGCCAGATACCTGACGACGAACAAGATCGACGACGACCACATCCTCATATATTTTGGATTAGAATCATAATATGTTTAGCCTGCTTAATTGCTTATACATAACTTAAAACGTTCTAAAGTAAAGGTCTACAAGTGTTTTCCATTTATCTATGTATCAGATGTCAGAACAGAATTCTAGGCCTGAGGAACTGACAATCCAATCTTGAACTTGCTAGACTGCTGAATTTCACTCTGTACCCAAAGTAGCAGATGCCTCAGTGTTCTCATTGTTCAATTGAAAGTTGTCTCAGGTTCATCTGGACCAACATCTGCAATGATGCATGTATAGGTATTTCAGAATGACTATATAATGTTGAGACCTTTGAGCCATGCCTTTTAAAGTCATGTTCTACCACCATACTATTGGCCTTGGCTTTTTTAGCTACTTGCCTTTTTACCATCAGGCCTTTTGCATTTTCACATGACCATTTCAACACCAAAGCTCTGCATTACAACTTTTACCTTGACTGGATCCTGGAAGTCATGTCTCCTCCTTTACCTTTTCAAAGTCAACTTGCTACGACAAAATTACTGCTTATACATAATTAAATGATGAACACCCTCCTCTTAGTTTACTGCAAGGAATCCAGGTGACATTATAACCCAGGGTTTCCCAAACTCGGTCCTCGGGACCCCAAGTGGTGCCCGTTTTGTTTTTTGCCCTAGCACTACACAGCTGATTAAAATAATGAACTAATCATCAAGCTTTGATCAATTGAATGAGCTGTGTAGTGCTAGGGCAAAAAACAAAACGGGCACCCCTTGGGGTCCAGAGGACAGCGTTTGGGAAACGCTGTAATGACCTGTCAACTTTGATTGAACCCCACATTACACTCTTAGAAAAAAGGTGCTATCTAGAACCTGAAAGGGTTCTTCGGCTGTCCCCATAGGAGAACCCTTTGAATAACTATTTTTGTTCCATGTAGAACCTTTTTGGTTTCCAGGTAGAACCCTTTTGGGTTCCATGTAGGACCCTTTCCACAGAGGGTTCTATATGGAACCCAACATGGTTCTACGTGGAACCAAAAATGCTTCTCCCTGGAAACAAAAAGGGTTGTCCTATGGGCACAGCCGAAGAAACCTTTTTTCTAAGAGTGTAGGGTGTACAGGAGCAATAAATTCAGCTCTAGCTTTGGAGGATGCAATGAAAGTTCTTTGCCATTATGCATTACATCATTGTGGAATGGACAAGATAACGTCAATCTCTAAGATTGTAACTGATTTGCACCAGAAAGTGAGGAGACAACATTAGAAAGTGAGGAGACAACATTAGAAAGTGAGGAGACTACATTAAAAAAGTGAGGAGACTACATTAGTCTATTAGTGTGTGGTCTGCGTCTGGGGGCCATGGGGAGTAAAGTCAACTCAGAGACCCTAACCCTAACCCCTACACCATGGAATGGGAACACATTCTCAACATGGTTAATATCAAACCCAAAATAACCACAGCACCCCGACGGTCGGTCCGTCTCACTGGATCGGGTTCCCTGTGATATTTGTGAGCATGGGTAGGAGCGTCTAGGACCATGGCATGTGATAGTCTACAGGCAGAGGAACGTCTGTACAAGACGGAGAGAACACCGATTTATTAGATGCTGGAAAGGACATCTGCATTCTGTATGATCGTGCCTGCGTTCCAAATGGCACCCAATACCTTTGACGAGAGCCTCAATGGGCCCTGGTCAAAAGTAGTGTACTAAATAGGGAATGGGGTACGATTTGGGATACAGTTGTACTGTATCTGCTAGACTTAGACTACCAGTCAAAAGTGTGGACACACCTACTCATTCAAGGGTTTTTCTGAATTTTTTATATTTTTTACATTGTAGAATAATAGTGAAAACTTCAAAACTATGAAATAACACATATGGAATCATGTAGTAGCCAAAAAAGTGTTAAACAAATTTCAGATTCTTCAAATAGCCACCCTTTGCCTTGATGACAGATTTGCACACTCTTGGCATTCTCTCAACAAGCTTCATGAGATAGTCACCTGGAATGCATTTCAATTCAGAGGTGTGCCTTCTTAAAAGTTAATTTGTGGAATTTCTTTCATTCTTAATGCATTTCAGCCAATCAGTTGTGTTGTGACAAGGTAGGGGGGTTATACAGAAGATAGCCCTATTTGGTAAAAGACCAAGTCCATATTATGACAAGAACAGCTGAAATAAGCAAAGAGAAACAACAGTCCATTATTACTTTAAGACATGAAGGTCAGTCAATACGGAACATTTCAAGAACTTGAAAAGTTTCTTCAAGTGCAGTCGCAAAAACCATCAAGCGCTATGATGAAACTAGCTCTCATGAGGACCGCCACAGGAATGGAAGACCCAGAGTTACCTCTGCTGCAGAGGATAAGTTCATTAGAGTTACCAGCCTCTGAAATTGCAGCCCAAATAAATGCTTCACAGAGTTCAAGTAACAGACACATCTCAACATCAACTGTTCAGAGGAGACCGCCGTGTCTTTGTGAGACGCGGTGTGGGTGAACGGATGATCTCCGCATGTGTATTTCCTACTGTAAAGCATGGAGGAGGAGGTGTTATGGTGTGGGGGTGCTTTGCTGGTGACACTGTCTGTGATTTATTTAGAATTCAAGGCACAATTAACCAGAATGGCTACCATAGCATTCTGCAGTGATATGCCATCCCATCTGGTTTGGGCTTAGTGGGACTATCATTTGTTTTTCAACAGGACAATGCACAACACACCTCCAGACTATGTAAGGGCTATTTTACCAAGAAGGAGAGTGATGGAGTGCTGCATCAGATGACCTGGCCTCCACAATCCCCCGACCTCCACCCAATTGAGATGGTTTGGGATGAGTCGGACCGCATAGTGAAGGAAAAGCAGCCAACAAGTGCTCAGCATATGTGGGAACTCCTTCAAGACTGTTGGAAAAGCGTTCTAGGTGAAGCTGATTGAGAGAATGCCAAGAGTGTGCAAAGCTGGCATCAAGGCAAAGGGTGGCAATTTGAAGAATCTCAAATATAAAATATATTTTGATTTGTTTAACACTTTTTTGCTTACTACTTGATTCCATTTGTTTTATTTCATAATTTTGATGCCTTCACTATTATTCTAGAATAGTAAAAATAAAGAAAAACCCTGGAATGAGTAGGTGTGTCCAAACTTTTGAATGGTACTGTACGTCAGAAGTAGTCACAAGATATAACTTCCTCAACCTTACCCAAGTCATCTGCCCTTCTGAGATATAACTTCCTCAACCTTACCCAAGTCATCTGCCTTTCTGAGATATAGCTTACTCAACCTTACCCACATCATCTGCCTTTCTGAGGTATAACTTCCTCAACCTTACCCAGGTCATCTGCCTTTCTGAGATATAGCTTACTCAACCTTACCCAAGTCATCTGCCTTTCTGAGATATAGCTTACTCAACCTTTCCCAAGTCATTTGCCTTTCTGAGATATAGCTTACTCAACCTTACCCAAGTCATCTGCCTTTCTGAGGTATAACTTCCTCAACCTTACCCAAGTCATCTGCCTTTTTGAGGTATAACTTCCTCAACCTTACCCAAGTCCAAGACATCTGCCTTTCTGAGATATAACTTCCTCAACCTTACCCAAGTCATCTGCCTTTCTGAGATATAACTTCCTTAACCTTATCCAAGTCATCTGCCTTTCTGAGATATAACTACCTTAACCTTACCCAAGTCATCTGCCTTTCTGAGATATAGTTTACTCAACCTTTCCCAAGTCATTTGCCTTTCTAAGATATAGCTTACTCAACCTTACCCAAGTCATCTGCCTTTCTGAGATATAACTTCCTCAACCTTACCCAAGTCATCTGCCTTTCTGAGGTATAATTTCCTCAACCTTACCCAAGTCATCTGCCTTTCTGAGGTATAACGTCCTCAACCTTACCCAAGTCGTCTGCCTTTCTGAGATATAACTTCCTCAACCTTACCCAAGTCATCTGCCTTTCTGAGGTATAATTTCCTCAACCTTACCCAAGTCGTCTGCCTTTCTGAGGTATAACTTCCTCAATCTTACCCAAGTCATCTGCCTTTCTGAGGTATAACGTCCTCAACCTTACCCAAGTCGTCTGCCTTTCTGAGGTATAACTTCCTCAACCTTACCCAAGTCATCTGCCTTTCTGAGATATAGCTTATTCAACCTTACCCAAGTCGTCTGCCTGTCTGAGGTATAACTTCCTCAACCTTACCCAAGTCATCTGCCTTTCTGAGATATAGCTTATTCAACCTTACCCAAGTCATCTGCCTGTCTGAGGTATAACTTCCTCAGCCTTACCCAAGTCATCTGCCTTTCTAAGATATAACTTCCTCAACCTTACCCAAGTCCAAGTCATCTACCTTTCTGAGATATAACTTCCTCAACCTTACCCAAGTTCAAGTCATCTGCCTTTCTGAGGTGATTTCCACAATGTTTTGGAAAGTGTAGGCTATGTTGTGGGATTTTCAAGCATATGATGCCGTCTGCAGGCTGTGTAGTATAGGCTACCATATTTGTGTGCAGTGTACCTGCAAGGCGGCATGAGAGTGCAAGCTTTCCTTCTGTAAGCTAGACCAGTCTCAGGCCTCTGTGTTTACACTGCTCCTCTGCAGCCACAAGATGGCACTATTTAAATGATTCTCCAGTGAAACTCAAGATATCTTGAGAAAATAGCTTTTTAACATCTCTTTTTATCATTTGAGAAAACACCTGTGCAAAACATAACAAAATAGAAGCCTAACAGCCCAAAATAGACATGAAATGTAAATAGAAAAAAAGTACAAAATAGAAAAAGTAGCTTCCCACTGGGCACAGACGTCAATTCAATGTCTATTCTACGTTGGTTCAAAGTAATTTCATTGAAATGACGTGGAAACAACATTGATTCAACCAGTGTGTGCCCAGTGGTTGTGCATTAGACTGCTTTGACATCGATTTGGTGTTTAACATTGAGAGCGAAGGGACGTCAGACCTTATAACAACAGTTCATGAGTCCTGACTCAGAGCTGGTCCCATATAGAGTCATAGAGGGAGTCTGAGACAGGGAGTCAGATACCAGCAGAGTTATTGCGGTTCTCATCGGGGATGGCCTCATTGAGACTGGGTACAGCAAGCCTCTTCCTGTGAATTAACCAATGGGACAAGATGGTGAGACAAGGCTATGCACTTTTCACTCCTATGTCCTCAACAAACTGTTACACTAAATTTTTAATGCAATAATGATAGTTCTTTAAAGAATGATTTAAACTTTTGTATGGTAAATGATGACACTACCAAGAGGTAAACAGAAACTAGATTTACATGACTCACATCAGGCGAGTGAGAAGGTTCTGCACATTCTTCATGCTGGGGTCCAGGCAGTACTGGAGTCCATTCTCAAGGCTAACACTGTCAATATATAGAATGGTTGACATTTACATTGCAATGTTTTTAGCTGACGTCTTCATATCATCATCATCATCATCATAACTGATAAGATATAGATACTCACATGAACTCCAGCCTGTTACAGGAGGTGGTTGGTGGGTAGACCTGGATGTCCGCAACAGCTGTTGTGCGTCCAAAGCTATTCCGCACCTTCCGACACAAACAACGCTGGCTCACAGAACCTATACATAGAATCATTTTACATTAAATTGAGTTAAGTTGAGCTACTTGAAATGACTAAATAGCAATACAAAAACAATTAGCCTGCTCCCAAAATTGTAATATTCTATTCACATTTAATAAATGACCATAACACAGTAATGGTAGTTATGGTAAAGAGAGGTAGACTCACGCTGGGCGACTGTGCTGCAGACAGTGACAGCAAGGAGCAGGAGAATCCTGGTGGCCATGGTCATGTTGTGTTCAACCTGTGGTCTTCTCTGCTGGTACAGTACAGCTGTTGGTAGAGATGAGTCTGTCTGATGTGAAGAGATGGAGATAAGATGAGTGTGTGAACAGATAGATGAGATGAGAGAGAGGTACTGTGAGGGGTTGAGAGAAGTGGCCTCTTATATACACATCTCGAAAGCCTTTTCCTTTTCAGTGATCAGAGGAAATTACCCTCTTTAATGGAAACTGAAACTAGCAACAGCAAGAAAATACACCCACTTCACTCCTCACTCTGCAACCTCACTTATTATCACGTTTTAGAGTGGATAATAATAACGTTTATTTTTATTTTTAGGATTTATAGTAGTTAATTTGGCTTTGAGTCACTTCTTTAAATCCTAGTTGAATATATTGTTTAGTCAGATCAAAGGAACTAATTTCCCTTATTGATGTGGTTAACCTCCCTAATATCAGTTACTGGGAAATACACTGAGTGTACAAAACACTATGAACACCTGCTCTTTCCATAGACTGACCAGGTGAATCCAGGTGAAAGCTATGATCCTAAAGATGGAGGGGATGAGACAGGTTAAAGAAGGATTTTTAAGCCTTGAGACATGGATTGTGTATGTGTGCCGTTCAGAGGGTGAAATGGCAAGACAAAATATTTAAGTGCCTTTGAATGGGGTATGGTAGTAGGTGCCAGGCGCACCGGTTTGTGTCAAGAACTGTAACGCTGCTGGGTTTTTCAACAGTTTCCTGTGGGTATCAAGAATGGTCCACCACCCAAAGTACATCCAGACAACTTGATTCAACAGTGGGAAGCATTGGAGTCAACATGGGCCAGCATCCCTGTGGAACGCTTTCGACACCTTGTAGAGTCCATGCCCCAACAAACTGAGGCTGTTCTGAGGGCAAAAGGGGGTCAAACTCAATATTAGGAAGGTGTTCTTAATGTTTTCTCCACTCAGTGCATGTACGTATATGTCTTAATAATTAATATTATTATTGATTCTTTCTAATTCTCTGTGGAAAAATATGATGTTAATTTAGTCTGTTTAGTAACTGAATAGAATAAATGAGGAAATTAAAGAATGAATAGAAATATCATCTCAACCACTAGAACTATTGTGTCTATGAATGGGATGTACAGTATTTTCAATTATCATTGGTTATATTTAGTGTCATACTTCAGACTTCTTTTTGTCTGAGATGTGGGTGTTAGAATGTTTTGTGTTTGTTGTGTGCGTGCCTTGCATGCATGTTTCCATGGCTGTGAAGAGGGGGTATTAGGGTGTTTCAGACCGTTCCATTGTGAAAAGGCACTTTTCTTTTCTTCTGGTGGGTTGAGACCTTTTGTTGTTGTCCCCCACAATGAAATTGGAGGGGGACTATGGATCCGTCTCCATCGGTTCGTACTTCTCAGTGTATGTGTATGGAAGATCAAACCCATAACTTTGGTGACGTACGCAAGCACCGTGCTTTCACCAACTGAGACATTCGAACCAATGAGAATGACATCTCCACATGGTCAACACTGTAGGGAAAGTATCTAAACAAAAGTCCATTCTGACTGAGGAGGCCTGTGGTGAAGTAAGGTTAGCCACTAGCCACACGCTGCCTTTATACATGTAAGTTAATTAGGGCCTCTCATACGCTCTAGAGGCACTTCATGATGATGTAAAAGCACTTCATGATGACCACCTATAGGTTTTTCTATTTGGAATTAGGCTTTAGACGCTGACAGGTGCTTCCTCTCCAGAATGTTCACAATGTTCACATTGTTCTTAAAAAGTAGTGCCTTGAACCAAAGGGTATTTTAAGCACTTTTCATTAAAGCTACAGAAGACACAGCATACATGAATGGAGTGTGTGTATCATAGCTCTCAAATCTCGTGTGTTTGGTTTTTCATCCAGACTTGGTTTTCCATTCAGATGGAAAAGGCGTTAGAGAGTTGCTGTGGGCAGATATAGCCATAGCTAACCCTGCTCTTTTTCTATCTCCACTGTAGGCAGTCTTCTGTCAGCTCACGCTTCAATATTTGATATGAATGAATATTTAAACAAATATATAGCGATGCAGAGTGTACGTATCCGGCCCACCAGTTATAGGTGAGCAAAGGCACACAATGTTTCTGCTGTCTTATTCTGATGAGAGAGGGGAGAAACATTTCAAAAGGAGGATGTCATACTTAGAAAGCGTTTGCTTCATTTGCATTGCAGTGCCATATCAAGGACAATGATCATTTTCAAAAAGGCATACACATCAAACAAAAACAGTGATGTTTTTAAAGTAATACATTGGTTTTATTGTCTGTTATCTTTTTGGACTAATACCATAAAGCTAACTGTCTGCTGTCATTGGAAACATCTTAAATGTCACCTACAGACAGGAAAGACGCTCACACACCATCTTACTGTTTATTTTTCTTGCTTTTTTTTCAGCTCAGAACAAAAGCAGGATATCAGTATCAGCATCATCAGTATGAAGCTGACCACAGCTCCAATCCAAACCACTACACAGCAAAAGCCCCCTCCCTACACAGAAACCACAGAGAATGAAACCACAGAGGAACACTTAGCTACAGCGTCATCATCTCTTCCTCCACAGAGGAGAGAGGGCAGATTATTATTGCTCTAATTCTGGATGTGACTGTGTAACCGATTTACTGAATTGGACTGAAATGTGTGTTTTCATCTAATAGATAACTAGTGACTACAAACACAAGGTCAGTCAAAACACAAACATAATGTACATCAGTCACCTTATCTTATTCCTTTTGGACGGGGTTGATCAGGTTGCACAAACAGTGTGTGTGTGTGTGTGTGCACGCATGTCTGCCAGTGCAGTTGTTGTCTCTGTAGTGTATGATTAGCCTGTGTATGCTTGTGCGTGTGTAATACTCTTCTTCTCATTCTATGGAGAAAATAGTTTTGTCCTGCTTCTCTCTGACTGCAAGTGGAGCCATTTGCTTTATACAGTGAATAAAACTAGAGCCATTGATGTGCTTGTAGAGACTATTTGCTAAGTATCATCATAACTGTAGTATCATTAATGAACCTGTCAGGATCTTACCAGCTGTCCTCAGCCTGCCCTCTGCTGGTTTATTCTCACCAGGGTTGGACACTGCAGATCCTGAGGGGTTAGCCATAACCCTAAGCCTAGCTTCATGTCCACACCCCGGCTCAACCTTGACCATAGCTTCATGTCCACACCCCGGCTCAACCTTGACCATAGATTCATGTCCACACCCCGGCTCAACCTTGACCCTAGCTTCATGTCCACACCCCGGCTCAACCTTGACCCTAGCTTCATGTCCACACCCCGGCTCAACCTTGACCATAGCTTCATGTCCACACCCCGGCTCAACCCTAACCCTAGCTTCATGTCCACACACAAATGATCACGCCCCTGAAAACAGTCTTAGGTTTACAATCATGAGAGACACGGACACTGTATTAAAAACATGTTTTTTTTATCAATTCATTAAACAAATACACAGAGGTATAAAAAGTGTGCAGGTATGATCAATCATGTATTTACTGTATACAGCAACACGAATACGTCCTTAAGCACACCACAGATAATAAAATACAGCAATTTTCAAGAATAACATAACGTAATCAATACATAATCACATCGTTTTCTTGGCTGAATATCACTTATTATGGTTAACGAACAGTCTGTTGGTGTCATATTTTTCATTTGGAACAGTCTATGGGCTAGATCTATATCTATAATTCAGTGCCATTTGTCATAGATCAGCATCTATTTGCCATCATGTCGATTCAACAGGCATCTACTGTCATAGTGAAACTGTGGTGTCTTGTCATTGTACATCTCCTGTCATATAAATCTATAGTCTGTTGATGAGGTTCAGTGACTGGTAGCTCTACATATCTGCGATGGCAGGCAGTATGCAGGCTCGTACACGGGCCTCCTTCCAGACACAACAACAATCTGAGCTCTCCCTCTCTCTCTCCTCCTTCTCCTTACTCTCTCCCTCTCTTCGTCCCCCCCATTTTCTTTGTTTAATAATGGGCTACTTATCCTAGCCTGTAGCTGTTCTGCAGATCCCTGTGTAGGTGTGCATCTCTGTGGGGGCTGTGTGGTTAGGTCAGAGGGGGAGGGGCCACAGTCAGCGGTGGCTGTGTTACTGAACCCAGGGCAGCTGCTCTTACGTTGCTGCTGGAGGTCAAAGGGCAGGTCAGAGGGGCAGGAGCGGGGGTAACTGTGTGCCCGTGGGCGGGACTGGCCCTCAGACACCACCCCTTGTCTCCTTAAACCCAATTCCCTGATTGACAGGTGGAGTGGCCGGGGCTGCCGTACAGGAACTCTAAGGGGTCTGACGCACCAAGGCAACCAAACGCAGGCTCATTACAGTTGGAATCTTTCCCCTGTCCACCGCATACAGTGATGAAGTCAGAGTACATCCCAGGCCTTTCCTTCCCATGGGCCTTTTCCCTGTGACAAAATGCAGTGGCCTTTGGAGAGTTTTCATCTTGCACAGCAAGCTGCGGCAGCCTCGACCTCTGGTGCAGCGAGTCCTGCTTGCGAGGGTTGATGATGTCATTGGTGTGAAAGGAGGTGGGGTGAGCCAGGTGGCAGATGGACAGCAGGTAGTCCTCTGAGGAGAGGGTGTGTGGGCAGGGCCCTGGGTGGGTGGTAGGCTGGACAGAGTGAAGGGTGTTGGACTGGTTCGTCTGGTTCATGTGGTTCATGTCTCTGACCAGATCCTCGTAGCCCTCTCTGATAGTGGGCAGCTGTAATCTCCTCTTCTGGGATACCGGTTTGGACATAGGACGCATGGCTGCTGGGAGAGACCGACAGAGAGAGAAGTCAATCACCAAGAGATAATGTTTGAATAATATCGGAGTGACTTTGTCTTCATGGACGTGGGGTCTGACATTTGGGAAATGGGTAGGTTATGCATACTCTGATTTAATCATATTTGATAACTGGTCCTTTCAATGCTCCCCACAGAACCACATCAACACCACTTCTAGACCTGATAACCTTAGCCCCACAGAACCACATCAACACCACTTCTATACCTGGTAACCTAAGCCCCACAGAACCACATAAACACCACTTCTATATCTGGTATCCTAAGCCCCACAGAACCACACCAACACCACTTCTATACCTGGTAACCTAAGCCTCACAGAACCACATCAACACCATTCTATACCTGGTAACCTAAGCCTCACAGAACCACATCAACACCATTCTATACCTTGTAACCTAAACTCCACAGAACCACATCAACACCATTATATACCTGGTAACCCAGGTTCCCTTGGAGAGTTCATCAATGAGCTTGACGCCTTGATAAGTTCCTTTCCTGAGGATGGCTCACCCCTCACAGTTCTGGGTGACTTTAACCTCCCTACGTCTGCCTTTGACTCATTTCTCTCTGCCTCCTTCTTTCCACTCCTTTCCTCTTTTGACCTCACCCTCTCACCGTCCCCCCCTACTCACAAGGCAGGCAATATGCTTGACCTCATCTTTACTAGATGCTGTTCTTCTACTAATCTCACTGCAACTCCCCTCCAAGTCTCCGACCACTACTTTGTATCCTTTTCTCTCTCGCTCTCCTCCAACACTACTCACTCTGCCCCTACTCAGATGGTAATGTGCCGTCGAAACCTTCGCTCTCTCTCTCCCGCTACTCTCTCCTCTTCCATCCTATCATCTCTTCCCTCTGCTAAACCCTTCTCCCTCCGATCTCCTGATTCTGCCTCCTCAACCCTCCTCTCCTCCCTTTCTGCATCTTTTGACTCTCTATGTCCCCTATCCTCCCGGCCGGCTCGGTCCTCCCCTCCTGCTCCGTGGCTTGACGACTCATTGCGAGCTCACAGAAGAGGGCTCCGGGCAGCCGAGTGGAAATGGAGGAAAACTAGACTCCCTGCGGACCTGTTATCTTTTCACTCCCTCCTCTCTACATTATCTTCCTCTGTTTCCGCTGCTAAAGCCACTTTCTACCACTCTAAATTCCAAGCCTCTGCCTCTAACCCTAGGAAGCTCTCTGCCACCTTCTCCTCCCTGCTGAATCTTCCTCCTCCTCCCCCTCCCTCCTCCCTCTCTGTGGATGACTTCGTCAACCATTTTGAAAAGAAGGTTGACGACATCTGATCCTCATTTATTAAGTCAAATGACACCGCTGGTCCTGCTCACACTGCCCTACCCTATGCTTTGACTTCTTTCTCCCCTCTCTCTCCAGATGAAATCTTGTGACTTGTGACGGCCGGCCGCCCAACAACCTGCCCGCTTAACCCTATCCCCTCCTCTCTTCTCCAGACCATTTCCGGAGACCTTCTCCCTTACCTCACCTTGCTCATCAACTCATCCTTGACCGCTGGCCATGTCCCTTCCGTCTTCAAGAGAGCGAGAGTTGCACCCCTCCTCAAAAAACCTACACTCGATCCCGCCGATGTCAACAACTACAGACCAGTATCCATTCTTTCTTTTCTCTCCAAAACTCTCGAGCGTGCTGTCTCTAGCCAACTCTCCTGCTATCTCTCTCAGAATGACCTTCTTGATCCAAACCAGTCAGGTTTCAAGACTGGTCATTCAACTGAGACTGCTCTTCTCTGTGTCACGGAGGCTCTCCGCACTGCTAAAGCTAACTCTCTCTCCTCTGCTCTTATCCTTCTAGACCTATCCGCTGCCTTTGATACTGTGAACCATCAGATCCTCCTCTCCACCCTCTATGAGTTGGGCATCTCCGGCGCTGCTCACTCTTGGATTGCATCCTACCTGACAGGTCCCTCCTACCAGGTGGCGTGGCAAGAATCTGTCTCCGCACCACATGCTCTCACCACTGGTGTCCCCCAGGGCTCAGTTCTAGGCCCTCTCCTATTCTCTCTATACACCAAGTCACTTGGCTCTGTCATATCCTCACATGGTCTCTCCTATCATTGCTACGCAGACGACACAAAATTAATTTTCTCCTTTCCCCCTTCTGATAACCAGGTGGCGAATCGCATCTCTGCATGTCTGGCAGACATATCAGTGTGGATGTCGGATCACCACCTCAAGCTGAACCTCGGCAAGACAGAGCTGCTCTTCCTCCCTGGGAAGGACTGCCCGCTCCATGATCTCGCCATCACGGTTGACAACTCCATTGTGTCCTCCTCGCAGAGTGCAAAGAGCCTTGCCATGAGCCTGGACAACACCCTGTCGTTCTCTGCTAACATCAAAACGGTGATCCGATCCTGCAGGTTCATGCTCTACAACATTCGCAGAGTACGACCCTACCTTACACAGAAAGCGGCACAGGTCCTAATCCAGGCACTTGTCATCTCCCGTCTGGATTACTGCAACTCGCTGTTGGCTGGGCTCCCTGCCTGTGCCATTAAACCCCTACAACTTATCCAGAACGCCACAGCCCGTCTGGTGTTCGACCTTCCCAAGTTCTCTCATGTCACCCCGCTCCTCCGCACACTCCACTGGCTTCCAGTTGAGGCTCGCATCTACTACAAGACCATGGTGCTTGCCTACGGAGCTGTGAGGGGAACGGCACCTCCTTACCTTCAGGCTCTGATCAGACCCTACACCCAAACGAGGGCACTACGTTCATCCACCTCTGGCCTGCTAGCTCCCCTACCTCTCAGCCCAGTCAAAGCTATTTGCTGCTCTGGCACCCCAATGGTGGAACAAGCTCCCCCACCACGCCAGGACAGCGGAGTCACTGACCACCTTCCGGAGACACTTGAAACCCTACCTCTTTAAGGAATACCTGGAATAGTATAAAGTCATCCTTCTACCCCCCATTAAAAAAAAGAAGGAAAAAAAAGTGGTTGTCCCACTTGCTATCATAAGTTGAATGCACCAATTTGTAAGTCGGTCTGGATAAGAGCGTCTGCTAAATGATGTAAATGTACATGTAAATGTAACCTAAACTCCACAGAACCACATCAACACCATTCTATACCTGGTAACCTAAACTCCAAAGAACCACATCAACACCATTCTATACCTGGTAAACTAAGCCCCACAGAACCACATCAACACCATTCTATACCTGGTAACCTAAACTCCACAGAACCACATCAACACCATTCTATACCTGGTAACCTAAACTCCACAGAACCACATCAACACCATTCTATACCTGGTAACCTAAACTCCACAGAACCACATCAACACCATTCTATACCTTGTAACCTAAACTCCACAGAACCACATCAACACCATTCTATACCTGGTAACCTAAGCCCCACAGAACCACATCAACACCATTCTATACCTGGTAACCTAAACTCCACAGAACCACATCAACACCATTCTATACCTAGTAACCTATGCCCCACAGAACCACATCAACACCATTCTATACCTGGTAACCTAAACTCCACAGAACCACATCAACAAAATTCTATACCTGGTAACCTAAGCCCCACAGAACCACATCAACACCATTCTATACCTGGTAACCTAAGCCCCAAAGATCCTCCTATTTCTTTATACTTATCTCCGCTCTCCTCTTCTCTCCTCTGTTTGCTCAGGAGGAGCTGTGTAAATAGGTCCGTAAGACAAACACACCGTGACCATAGCTACATAAACACACTGGTATATAAGTACCATAGATACCAGACCAGCCAGCCAGAACCCACCAGAACCAGCCAGAACCACACACTGTAGCCTATATTTTCTCATGCCACCCATATTGTTTCAGCCCTGACTGCAGGCCGCAGAGTATTTCAGTCCCGACCTCAATGTCAAAAATTGCTCCAGCCAAACCCTAAAGCCAGCCTCTCCCAGTATCCCTCAAGGTGGAATAGCTGCTAAATATAGAACCACAACTAGCTGGTATGCAGTGACTCAGAACCATACTAGCATCCTTCCTATACATAGCAAAGATACAGGTAATTGCCTAAATAAAGGAAACACCAACATTAAGTGTCTTAATAGGGCGTTGGGCCCCCATGAACTGCCACAGCACCTTCTTTGCAGCTTGGCATAGATTCTACAAGTGTCTGGAACTCTATTGGAGGGATACAACACCATTCTTCTATGACAAATTCCATAATTTGGTGTCTTGTTGATGGTGGTGGAAAACGCTGTCTCAGGCGCCGCTCCAGAATCTCCCTTAAGTGTTCAATTGGTGACTGAGACGGCCATAGCATCTGGTTTACATCGTTTTCATGCTCTTCAAACCATTCAGTGACAACTCGTGCCCTGTGGATGGGGGCATTGTCATCCACTCCCATCAGGATAGAAGTGCTTCACCATAGGTTGAAGGTGATCACTCAGAATGGCTGTGTATTTATTGGTGTTTACCTTGTCCTCTAAGGGGTTGAGTGAACCTAAACCATGGCAAGAAAATAATAATTATAATAATAATTAGTCATTTAGCAGACGCTCTTATCCAGAGCGACTTACAGGAGCAATTAGGGTTAAGTGCCTTGCTCAAGGGCACATCGACAGATTTTTCACCTAGTCGGCTTGGGGATTAGAACCAGCGACCTTTCGGTTACTGGCACAACACTCTTAACCACTAAGCTACCAGAGCTGCCAGAACTCTCATTTACTCAAGTGTTTCCCTTATTTTGGTAGTTACCTGTATATTAGCATCCTGTGTATAACCTAATACAGTAGTTACACCTGTAGGTTTAATGGACTTTGGCACAACTGCTTGGCAGACTCACCTGTAATAAAAGGTGTAGTGTATATCCAAGTCTTTTCTCTGCTCCTGTAGCGTGTCTGTAACAGGGTTCTCTCGTTAACTCTTCAGGAGAATGTGTGAATGAACATCTGTGCAGATAAGATCTGGCTGCGTAGCTTTAAAAAAAGAGAAGTAGCGATGCTGGTCTCTGAGCGTGCTCTGTGGCTCTAACTGTCTCTGACTGTGTCTGTCCTGAGGTAGCAGTAGACTGCAGATTTATCTCCTCCCTCTCTCTCTCCCTCAGTCTGCCCTTCCCTGATTCTAAATATAGCATCACCATCCGTTTCCTATCCCTGAGCACTGTCATTGGATGATTTTGTTGATGAAAGGAAACAGAAAGAGAGGGGTAGATGAAGAGATTGATATATATATATATATATATATATATATATATATATATATATATATATATATATATATATATATATATATATATATATATATATATATATATATATATATATATATATATATTATTTTTTTATAAAGAGAACAGAGGTAAAAGTGGGGGCAGGTTGAGAGAGTTGTGGTAACAGAACATTTCTCAATCTAGCCCTGTTTATTACCAGGCTGTAATTAGCTCAGGTACAAAATAAAGCTGGTATACTACACCAATGTTTCTCTGATAAAAAGTGTCCTGCTTAGACATAGAACCCCTATAAAGTGGTAGAATGTAGCCTCAGTATCTCTGATAATATTACTGATGCCATAATGTCTCCAGGTGGCATTATGATGTGTGTGTGTGTGTGTGTGTGTGTGTGTGTGTGTGTGTGTGTGTACGTACACACACCCTCCATATGTATCCTGGAGCATAGAGCAGAATTAAAAGATTTAGCTTCACTGTCCAAATACATATGGAGGGTGTGTGTACACACACACACACACACACACACATATACACACACACACACCCTCCATATGTATTTGGACAGTGAAGCTAAATCTTTTAATTCTGCTCTATGCTCCAGGATTTGAGATTTGAGATGTTTCATATGAGGCGACAGTACAGAATGTCACCTTTTATTTGAGGGTATTCCCATTTGAAGTCATAAGTATTTGGACAAATTCACTTATAGTATATTAAAGTAGTCAAAAGTTTAGTAGTCCCATATTCCTTGCATGTGTCACGGTTTCGGCCGAGGCTGCTCCTTCTCCTTGTTCGGGCAGGCTTCGGCGGTCGTCGTCTCCGGAGTACTAGCTGCCACCGTTCTATGTTTCGATGTTTGTTTGGTTTGGTCTGTTTTGTTACACCTGTTCCTTGTTAGTGTTAATTATGTGTCCTATAAGTTCTCTTGGGTTTTGTCATGTGTTGTGTGTAATTGTTCTTTGTCAACTTGGGATGCTAGTTCATTTATCTCTCGGTATTGTTTTGAAGAGAGTTCCGCACAGTGTGCGCCTTTTGTTTTGTACTATTACTGGTGTGCGTAAAGTTCGCTTGCCTGCCGGGTTGTATTTAGCCGTGTTGGCTTGTTCTTTTGTTGTCTTCACTAAAGACGTTAGTATGAAGCCTCTGTGTGTCCTGCGCTTGATTCCACACCACATCTACGCTCAACCTTGACAGCATGCAATGACTACATCAATCTTGTGACTCTACAAATTTGTTGGATGCATTTGTGGTTTGTTTTGGTTGTGATTTTCCCAATAGGAAGGAACTGAATGGTGAATAATGTATTGTGCCATTTTTGGAGTCACTTTTATTGTAAGTAAGAATATAATATGTTTCTGAATACTTCTACATTAATGTGGATGCTACCATAATTATGGGATAATCATGAATGAATCGTGAATTATGATGAGTGAGAAAGTTACAGAGGCACATAGATCATACTCTCAAAACATGTTTTGCTGTAGCCTCTGAACGGCATCTAACTCATCATTATTCAGGATTTATTCAGGATTTTTCTTAATCATGGCATTATCAGGATTAATTTAGAAGTGTTCATAAACATCTTATCTACTCACAATTACTCAAGTCATCATTCAGTTACTATTGGGCAAAACAGAACCCAAAACACATCCAAAACAAACTGCAAATTCATCCAACGAGTTTGTAGAGTCACAAGCTTGATGTAGTCATTGCGCGTAAGGAATATTTACCCTGATCAGCCAGTACCGTCAAGGAGCTGTTGAAGAGTTTTGAATCGGCTTTGAATAGTCAGAGGTACTACTTTAACCTATTACACCCTCTTCTGAACATTAACTATTATTTACAGTATATGAACTCTGTACAGTGGACTCTTCAGAAGCCAAGTCTACCCAGGTCACTCTGTGTACGTGTATCCTAGGGATTTGTCTGCCGTTAAAGGGGCTGACTAAACTTTTTTTTTGGGTCGCCTGTCCAAACAGTGCAAAAAAACTTAACGACTAAAACCAGATATAAAGTATGTAGAAAAGATCATGGACCTATACAGTTATATAATACAATCTTTGAGAACTAACAATCACCCAAGTAAAAGCTAGACAGTCAGGGAGAATTGAAAATTCCCAAAACAATTAATTTAGCAGTATAGATTTTGTTATGTTTGAGCGTAAGAACACAGCATTAGCCATGGGAAAATGTACAGAACTGCATGTTCTCTCAGCTCCATGGCAAAATGTGTAGAATTGCAGAAAATACAGTGGGGGAAAAAAGTATTTAGTCAGCCACCAATTGTGCAAGTTCTCCCACTTAAAAAGATGAGAGAGGCCTGTAATTTTCATCATAGGTACACGTCAACTATGACAGACAAAATTAGATTTTTTTTCTCCAGAAAATCACATTGTAGGATTTTTTATGAATTTATTTGCAAATTATGGTGGAAAATAAGTATTTGGTCACCTACAAACAAGCAAGATTTCTGGCTCTCACAGACCTGTAACTTCTTCTTTAAGAGGCTCCTCTGTCCTCCACTCGTTAACTGTATTAATGGCACCTGTTTGAACTTGTTATCAGTATAAAAGACACCTGTCCACAACCTCAAACAGTCACACTCCAAACCCCACTATGGCCAAGACCAAAGAGCTGTCAAAGGACACCAGAAACAAAATTGTAGACCTGCACCAGGCTGGGAAGACTGAATCTGCAATAGGTAAGCAGCTTGGTTTGAAGAAATCAACTGTGGGAGCAATTATTAGGAAATGGAAGACATACAAGACCACTGATAATCTCCCTCGATCTGGGGCTCCACGCAAGATCTCACCCCGTGGGGTCAAAATGATCACAAGTGAGAACGGTGAGCAAAAATTCCAGAACCACACGGGGGGACCTAGTGAATGACCTGCAGAGAGCTGGGACCAAAGTAACAAAGCCTACCATCAGTAACACACTACGCCGCCAGGGACTCGAATCCTGGAGTGCCAGACGTGTCCCCCTGCTTAAGCCAGTACATGTCCAGGCCCGTCTGATGTTTGCTAGAGTGCATTTGGATGATCCAGAAGAGGATTGGGAGAATGTCATATGGTCAGATGAAACCAAAATATAACTTTTTGGTAAAAACTCAACTCGTCGTGTTTGGAGGACAAAGAATGCTGAGTTGCATCCAAAGAACACCATACCTACTGTGAAGCATGGGGGTGGAAACATCATGCTTTGCGGCTGTTTTTCTGCAAAGGGACCAGGATGACTGATCCGTGTAAAGGAAAGAATGAATGGGGCAATGTATTGTGAGATTTTGAGTGAAAACCTCCTTCCATCAGCAAGGGCATTGAAGATGAAACGTGGCTGGGTCTTTCAGCATGACAATGATCCCAAACACACCGCCCGGGCAACGAAGGAGTGGCTTCGTAAGAAGCATTTCAAGGTCCTGGAGTGGCCTAGCCAGTCTCCAGATCTCAACCCCATAGAAAATCTTTGGAGGGAGTTGAAAGTCCGTGTTGCCCAGCGACAGCCCCAAAACATCACTGCTCTAGAGGAGATATGCATGGAGGAATGGGCCAAAATACCAGAAACAGTGTGTGAAAACCTTGTGAAGACTTACAGAAAACGTTTGACCTGTGTCATTGCCAACAAAGGGTATATAACAAAGTATTGAGAAACTTTTGTTATTGACCAAATACTTATTTTCCACCATAATTTGCAAATAAATTCATAAAAAATCCTACAATGTGATTTTCTGGATTTTTTTTCCTCATTTTGTCCGTCATAGTTGACGTGTACCTATGATGAAAATTACAGGCCTCTCTCATATTTTTAAGTGGGAGAACTTGCACAATTGGTGGCTGAATAAATACATTTTTCCCCCACTGTATGCTTTAAAACTGCAAACATTTCTCTCAGCTCCATGGAGAAATGTGTTTAACCTCTTAAGGATCGTACCTTTTTTTCAATTTTCGCCTAAAATGACATACCGAAATCTAACTGCCTGTAGCTCAGGACCTGAAGCAAGGATATGCATATTCTTGATACCATTTGAAAGGAAACACTTTGAAGTTTGTGGGGATGTGAAATTAATGTAGGAGAATATAACATATTAGATCTTCTCAAAGATAATACAAACAAAAAAATGTTTATTTTTTATTTTGTGTTCCATCATCTTTGAAATGCAAGAGAAAGGCCACAATATAATATTGCAGTTTAGGCGCAATTTAGATTTTAGCCACTAGATGGCAGCAGTGTGTGTGCAAAGTTTCAGATTCATCCAGTGAAGCGTTGCAATACTGGACTTTTTTGTACCAAGTCTGCCCTAATGTGCTGAATTGGTCAATTGATACATTTTCAAGTACATAACTATAGAGAACATACAAAAATGATATGGTAATACAAAATGTAAGTTTACACACTCCCAGGAATGTCATACATAATGGATCATTAGCTTATAAACTAACATGATGGATCATTAGCTTATACACTAACTTTCACACATCTAGATGGCCGTGCGGGGTGGGTGTGGAGCCAGAGACAGCAGGGGTTCAAACTGTAGAAACCAGTTCCTACATTTGAATATAAAAATGGATTTTATAAAATAAAACTATGCTACATTTTATCTCTCGGACCCTTAGGATGACAAATCAGAGCAAGATTACTGAATGTAAGTACATTATTTACCTTCAGAGGTGAATGTATCAAACTAGTTGCCGTGATACGTTTTTCGTTGTTGTGCACTCTCCTCAAACAATAGCATGGTATCTTTTCACTGTAATAGCTACTGTAAATTGGACAGTGCAGTTAGATTAACAACAATGTAAGCTTTCTGCTCATATAAGACATGTCTATGTCCTGGAAAGTTTGCTGTTACTTACAACAGTCATGCTAATCACATTAGGGCACGTTAGCTCAACTGTCCCGTATACGGGACACCGATCGCGTAGAGATTACAAATGCCAAAATATTCTCTCAAATTCAGCCATGCTGATGGGCAGACATCACTGGGTTTCAAGGAAATCTGTTTCTTGGAGAGATTAGGCAACAGAGGGCAAGAAGGCAATGTCATCAAGGGGTTACTCAAAGCTGGGACCGAGAGACTGAAAAACAGCTTCTATCTCCAGGCCATCAGACTGTTAAATAGCCACCACTAGCCGGCCTCTGCCCAGTACCCTGCCCTGAATTTAGTCACTTTTACTAGCCGGCTACCTTAGAGACTGCTGCCCTATGTCATAGTCATTGAACAATGGTCACTTTAATTATGTTTGCATACTGTTTTACCCACTTCATATGTATATACTGTATTCTAGTTAAGGCTCATCTTATATAACTACTGCTGTACACACCTTTTCAATTCATATACTGTAAATACTGTCTATACACACCATTATATACATATACACTGAGTGTACAAAACATCAGGCTCACCTGCTCTTTCAGTGACAGACTGAACAGGTGAATCCAGGTTAAAGCTGTGATAACTTATTGATGTCACCTGTTAAATCCACTTCAATCAGTGTAGATGAAGGGGAGGGGACATGTTAAAGAAGCCTTGAGACAATTGAGACATGGATTGTGTATGTGTGCCATTCAGAAGGTGAATGGGGAAGACAAAGGATTTAAGTGCCTTTGAACAGGGTATGGTAGTAGCTGCCAAGCGCACCAGTTTGAGTGTGTCAAGAACTGTAACGCTGCTGGGTTTTTCATGCTCAACAGTTTCCCGTGTGTATCAAAAATGGTCCACCACCCAAAGGACATCCAGCCAACTTGACACAACTGTGGGAAGCATTGGAGTCAACATTAAAAAAAAAAAAAAAACATTGGCCAGCATCCCTGTGGAACGCTTTAGGCACCTTGTAGAGTCCATGCCCCAACGAATTGAGGCAATTCTGAGGGCAAAAGAGGGTGCAACTCAATATTAGGAAAGTGTTCTTAATGTTTTGTACACTCAGTGTATATTTATATTCTAGATTTTGACGTTGATCTTTTTTGATATTTCTTAATTTCGTTATTTTTATGTGTTGGATTTGTGTGTATTGTTTTGTATTGCTAGTTATTACTGCGCTATTGGAGCTAGAAACTTAAGCATTTTGCTGCACCTGTAATAAAATCTGCTAAATATGTGTACGCGACCAATAACATTTGATTTGATTTGACCTCCACACACAGAGGGGAGGGAGAGAGAGAATGAGTACCTTGTCAGTGCAGGCAGTGTTCTTTGAGGATTTGTACTTTTCCATTCATTCATATCCATTAATTCCAGTTAGGACAACAAATGCCACATGCCTTTTTTGCCCTTAGAGAGAGGTTCATAAGTTATGAGTTGAGAACAGTGTGAAATGGGAGCTGGCAGAGAGTGTTGGTGTGTGTTTGGGTTGAGAATAGTGTGAAATGGGAACAGGGCAGAGAGTGTTGGTGTGTGTTTGGGTTGAGAACAGTGTGAAATGGGAACAGGGCAGAGAGTGTTGGTGTGTGTTTGGGTTGAGAACAGTGTGAAATGGTAACAGGGCAGAGAGTGTTGGTGTGTGTTTGGATTGAGAACAGTGTGAAATGGGAACAGGGCAGAGAGTGTTGGTGTGTGTTTGGGTTGAGAACAGCAGTGGCTGGGGGGTTCTGGATGTCATAGGAAATTATTGGTGGTGGTGCAGCCTCACCCTTAGGCAGAGAAACACTGTGTGTGTGTGTGTGTGTGTGTGTGTGTGTGTGTGTGTGTGTGTGTGTGTGTGTGTGTGTGTGTGTGTGTGTGTGTGTGTGTGTGTGTGTGTGTGTGTGTGTGTGCATATGAAGAGATGACTTATACTCAGTCTTTACATCCCATCTATAGAAAGATCCCTTTCTTTTTTAGACTCTCTAATGTGAGTAGTCATAAGAGAGAGCAGCTAGCGAGTACCTCACTCTAAATGCTACTCTGATTCATAGAAGATTTACACACACCACACACACACGCACACACACCCCACACAGGCAGTGGTTAGAGAAGGATATGGCTATAAATAAAAATGTTGAGATGCATGCTGTCAGTACAGCGTGACCAGCATGACTTAATCTAGCCCTGATGAACAGGAGGTAGCACAGAGGATACAGCCTGACTCAAAGGTAACAATACTGATGGTTCTCAACAACAATATGATCCCATATATGCTCCAAGATCAATACGGAACAGACATTCATTCATAAAGAACAGGAAAAAATGAATTCATAGGAATGCTGCAACATGACATCACAAACTCTCTGTTATGTTTGACAGGCTGAGAAACAATATTGAAGTCAAAGTGAAAATTGTCACACATAAATGGGCTTTAAAATAACCAAATATATCCCCCCCTCCTGAGAATAGAAGATCAATTAATTTGGAAAGAGGAGAGCGAGAGGGGAGAGAGGAGAGGAGACAGAGGAGTCAACCTGTTGTCTGCGGCATTGTGTGTGACAGACGTGTGGTGAGCCATTGATGTCTACCAGCAGGATGCCACTTACCAAATGGCTTTTCTATGAAACTGTGATATAACCAACCTCGTTGTGTTTCATGGAACTGGACTCTGTTTTTGGGAGGGAAACAAACATCCTTATGTGTATCAGTTTGAACTAATGACCAGCTAGTATCCTAAATAGCCACATCTCTTACGTCTTCCAGAGTTATAAATTGCACAGAAACAACAATAGGCGTCTTTCAGTCTTCCTGTGGCTAATGCTCCTACATTGAGGAGAGATGTCACTGTGATTATTTGGAAAGGTCAAAGCACCAACAAATGATAAACAAATATGAAATTACCAGTTAATGCTAGAATCCTTAGTTGCTACACTGAACAAAAATATAAACGCAACATTCAACAATTTAAAGATTTTACTGACTTACAGTTCATATAAGGAAATCGGTCAATTGAAATAAATTCATTAGGCCCTAATCTATGGATTTCACATGACTGGGAATACAGATATGCATCTGTTGGACACAGATACCTTAAAAAAAAGATAGGGGCGTGGATTAGAAAACCAGTCAGTATCTGGTGTGACCACCATTTGCCTCATGCAGCACAACACATCTCCTTCACATAGAGTTGATCAGGCTGTTGATTATGGCCTCTGGGAATGTTGTCCCACTCCTCTTCAATGGCTGTGCGAATTTGCTGGATATGAGGCAGGAAATGGAACACACTGTCATACACGTCGATCCAGAGCATACCAAACGTGCTCAATGGGTGACATGTCTGGTGAGTAGGGCTGTTACGGTGACCGTATTACCGCCACACCGGCATTCATGAGTCAGTAAAATTCCACATGACCGTTGAGGCATGGTGATCTTCTCTTATGCACTCTGGACATGCGTTGGTAGTAGCCAACTTGCTAACGACCATCAGGTCCTAATGGCCAGGACAGCCTTTCTAAGGGGATGATTAATTCAAAACATCCATTCGCATATTAGAGCTTATGCATATGCATAGGTCTATATATGAGCCCCCCCCAAAACAACTGAATTCAAATTATGATTGTGCTGTTATACAATACATAGCCTACTGCATATTACACATGGCAGAAAAACACCCCCAAAAAACTGATTTAAGATGTCTTTGGTGCATAATTGGTCTAGCATATACTCCAAAATTAAAGACATTTGAGTAATGGCCTTTGACTGTGGACTGTATTATTATGTATACTGGATGGACTGGTTACCTTCTGCTACTCTCAAAAATTTATATCCATGAGTCTGGGAGAAAACGTATAGCCCTAGGCAATGCTGTTGGTTCATTGATTGTGCAGGGCGGCTTACAGTTAGCCTACAATTATAGTGCATTTGTATTTCATTTTGAATAGCCTAGTAATAGGGATTTTTTTATATTTTCTTAATTAATCGGGTGACACATTACCTTTAGCTATACAGAATTCTCACCACCATGCGTTTCCAATCTCCTCCTCTCTCTCCTTTATTCCTTTCTTGAGCCATGCAGAGGGGCTGTCCACAGTTTAGTGAAATATGTCATTGCAAAAACATGTTACTATCGATGTTTCGAACAGATTTCACTTGGTTTCCCAAATTAAGCACTGGGTAGCTGCAGGAACATGGTTGGAGAGCCCAAGGCATACAGAGTTTGGGGCGGAATATCACCTGTCAGGCAGTGAGAGCATGCTCCTCAAACAGTGGATGATGCGTGGAGTGAAATAAGTGTTCTTATATTTACTTCTCAGCTGCTCATATTAAGCACATGCTCTGCTATAAAACCGAAGTAGCCTACCCAGCATCATTGAAAAACCACCCAGCAGGAAAGCGCGTGGCCTCCATACGCTATTCGAGTGCATAAGGGTGTATTTTCTTCCCCTGACCCTGTTCCTGCCCATTTGATAATGGGCCATTCTATATCGAAAATAAATTTTACATATTAGTAAACACAAGATTCAATTGAGAATAGTCTGATGGGTGAAAACATGATCACTTGATGAGAGAACAGCTGTGCAGCCTGAGGCAACTTTCTCAAATCATCAATAGCGTATAGCCACATAATGCTGCTCATATACAGTATCTTTTGATTTCTAAGGAATTCTAAGGTTTGTATCATTCACAACTTAAGTTGCCAAATAACTCTAAATCTACCGTATAATAATACTTTTTACACTCAATTTAGCCACTTCCTATGTGCTCTAGCTCCGGAATGGGAAAAATATAATTCATATTTTATTCAGCTAAGTTCAATTATAATTTTCTGTGTCCACACACTTTTGTATATACATTTGTGGTCAAAGGTTTTGAGAATGACACAAGTATTGGTCTTCACAAAGTTCGCTGCTTCAGTGTTATGAGATATTTTTGTCAGATGTTACTATGGTATACTGAAGTATAATTACAAGCATACAAGTGGTCCTCTGTAGCTCAATTGGTAGAGCATGGCGCTTGTAACGCCAGGGTAGTGGGTTCGATCCCCGGGACCACCCATACGTAAAAATGTATGCACACATGACTAAGTCGCTTTGGATAAAAGTGTCTGCTAAATGGCATATTATTATTCCATAAGTGTCAAAGGCTTTTATTGACAATTACATTAAGTTTATGCAAAGAGTCAATATATACCCTTCTTTTTCAAGACCTCGGCAATCCACCCTGGCATGCTGTCAATTAACTTCTGGGCCACATCCTGACTGATGGCAGCCCATTCTTGCATAATCAATGCTTGGAGTTTGTCAGAATTTGTGGGTTTTGTTTGTCCACCCGCCTCTTGAAGATCGACCACAAGTTCTCAATGGGATTAAGGTCTGGGGAGTTTCCTGGCCATGACCCAAAATGTTGATGTTTTGTTCCCCAAGCCACTTAGTTATAACTTTTGCCTTATGGCAAGGTGCTCCATCATGCTGGAAAAGGCATTGGTCATCACCAAACTGTTCTTGGATGGTTGGGAGAAGTTGCTCTCGGAGGATGTGTTGGTACCATTCTTTATTCATGACTGTGTTCTTAGGCAAAATGGTGAGTGAGCCCACTCCCTTGGCTGAGAAGCAACCCCACACATGAATGGTCTCAGGATGCTTTACTGTTGGCATTACACAGGACTGATGGTGGCGCTCACCTTGTCTTCTCCGGACAAGGTGTTTTCCGGATGCCCCAAACAATCGGAAAGGTGATTCATCCGAGAAAATGACTTTACCCCAGTCATCAGCTGTCCAATCCCTGTACCTTTTGCAGAATATCAGTCTGTCCCTGATGTTTTTCCTGGAGAGAAGTGGCTTCTTTGCTGCCCTTCTTGACACCAGGCCATCCTCCAAAAGTCTTCGCCTCACTGTGCGTGCAGATGCACTCACACCTGCCTGCTGCCATTCCTGAGCAAGCTCTGCACTGGTGGTGCTCTGATCCCGCAGCTGAATCAACTTTAGGAGACGGTCCTGGCGCTTGCTGGACTTTCTTGGGCGCCCTGACGCCTTCTTCACAACAATTGAACCTCTCTCCTTGAAGTTCTTGATGATCCGATAAATGGTTGATTTAGGTGCAATCTTACTAGCAGCAATATCCTTGCCTGTGAAGCCCTTTCTGTGCAAAGCAATGAAGATGGCACGTGTTTCCTTGCAGGTAACCATGGTTAACAGAGGAAGAACAATGATTTCAAGCACCACCCTCCCTTTAAAGCTTCCAGTCTGTTATTCTAACTCAATCAGCATGACAGAGTGATCTCCAGCCTTGTACTCGTCAACACTCTCACCTGTGATAACGAGAGAATCACTGACATGATGGCAGCTGGTCCTTTTGTGGCAGGGCTGAAATGCAGTGGAAATGTTTTTTTTGGGATTAAGTTCATTTTCATGGCAAAGAGGGACTTCATCTGATCACTGATCATCAAAACTGAGGCAGCAGACTTTGTGAAAATTAGTATTTGTGTCATTCTCAAAACTTTTGACCACGACTGTATAGCGTAACTAATAAATGCCTCATGAGCTTAGTTCGACTGTCGTACTCCATCAGAACCCAAAATATAAGCTTGTTTTACTCCAATGTTTGTAAACAATGTAAATGTAAACAAACTACCTCTGGAAGCAACGCCAGCACAAGAACTCATAGTCTGGAGCTTCATGAAATGGGTTTCCATAGCCGAGTAGCCAAACACAAGCCTAAGATCCCCATGCACAATGCCAAGCGTCGGCTGGAGTGGTGTAAAACTTGCCGCCACTGGACTCTGGAGCAGTGGAAACGCGTTCTCTGGAGTGATGAATCACGCTTCACCATCTGCCAGTCCGACGGACTAATCTGGGTTTGGCAGATGCCAGGAGAACGCTACCTGCCCCAATGCATAGTGCCAACTGTAAAGTTTGGTGGAGTAGGAATAATGGTCTGGGGCTGTTTTCATGGTTCGGGCTAGGCCCCTTAGTTCCAGTGAAGGGAAATATTAATGCTACAGCATACAGTGACATTCTAGACGATTCTGTGCTTCCAACTTTGTGGCAACCGTTTGGGGAAGGCCCTTTCCCGTTTCAGCATGACAATGCCCCCGTGCACAAAGCAAGGTCCATACAGAAATGGTTTGTTGAGATCGGTGTGAAAGAACTGGCCTGCACAGAGCCCTGACCTCAACCCCATCAAACACCTTTGGGATGAACCGGGAACGCCGACTACGAGCCAGGCCTAATCGCCCAACATCAGTGCCTGAACTCACTAATGCTCTTTTGGCTGAATGGAAGCAAGTCCCCGCAGCAATGTTCCAACATCTAGTGGAAAGCCTTCCCAGAAGAGTGGAGGCTGTTATAGCAGCAAAGGGGGGACCAACTCCATATTAATGACAATGATTTTGGAATGAGATATTCGACGAGCAGGTGTCCACATACTTTTGGTCAAGTGGCGCAGTGGTCTAAGGCACTGCATCACACTGCTAGCTGTGCCACTAGAGATCCTGGTTCGAATCCAGGCTCTGTCGTAGCCAGCCGCGACCGGGAGACCCATGGGGCGGCGTACAATTGGCCCAGCGTCGTCCAGGGTAGGGGAGGGAATGCCTGGCAGGGATGTAGCTCAGTTGGTAGAGCATGGCGTTTGCAACGCCAGGGTTGTGGGTTCGATTCCCACGGGGGGCCAGTATGAAAAATAAAAAAATTATGTATGCACTCGCTAACTGTAAGTCGCTCTGGATAAGAGCATCTGCTAAATGACAAAAATGTAAAAGTAGTGTGTGTCTATGCATTTGAGAGTGGTTACATTTCTCCAGGCCCTTTCCTCAGCTTTTGACCAAAACAGAGGTGAGGGTGACCACTTTGTTCTTGTTTCAGTTAGGGACTCTAGCTTTAAATGTTAAAATAAAATCTTAAAACAACAAACAGAAGAACAGCACATCTGGCTAAGAACAACCTGTTCTTGGTCTGTAACAAACATTTGATCTGGATTGATAAGTGGACGCTCAACAAGAATGGGACACAATGTAAACCATTACTGTGAATTACCTCCTCACCGACCCGTGTTTCTTATTGAATTCTGAGAAAGGCTAAAGAACATTCTTCTACAGCAGAAATGTACTAATCTAATATCTATGTTCTTGTTCTGTTCTTGTTGTTCTGTGCCCGTGCTGATAAGATCAGGGTGAGAGAGATTAGAGGAACCACTGCTGCAGATTTAGGGACACTTAATTCACTAACATGAAATCAACTCTCTATTTGTGGTGTGTGTGTGTGTGTGTGTGTGTGTGTGTGTGTGTGTGTGTTAACAATACAATTTTGAACATCCACTCACATCAGACTACATTAGCTTACTCATTCTGTTGAGTAGCCCACTTGTCTTACCACCGAGGCTACAAGGTTACATTCTGAATGGAAATGCAATGGACATATCACACATGCTAAATCACACATTATAAATAGCAATGTTTCACAGGCCAAGTCATCAAGGCTCTCCCCTTTGTCTCCAACCCTTTCATAGCTGTTGTTCTTCATGTGTGATGGGATAATGTCATAGTGATGGGAAACACAGTAGTTAATGTGATGCCTGTCACACTACATACTGACTCACATATCCATGACCTATATACAAGGATACAACACAGTATTCTCTCTCACACACATACACACACAAACGTATTGCCTTGAGGTACACCAAGGACACAAACATGTTGGAGAGAACAGAGGTCAATACTATGGTTAACTTCCCCTTATGTTAGGACTGTCGCCACAGTCCACGGCTGTATGATGGGTCAGTTAAGATTAAAAGCTCAACCAGAGGCTAGCTAAAGGAACCCGTGGAAATGTGATTAGTTCAAGAGAGAGAGAGAGAGGAACTCGTGAACAGGGAGGAGGTTACTATGAGACAAAGCGCTGCGACTATGTCAGAGAGAGAGATAAAAGGAGCTCAATTTATGTGTCCTCTGTGTCGCCAGCATCAAGGTGAGGAAGGTGTGTGTGCATGTGTGTGTGTATGTGCGCGTGCATGCGTGGTGTGTGTGGTCGAGGCCATCTGAAGCCCTAAATGGGAGTTCAGCACACTTGTGTTTCTATGAAGGGTTTATGGAGCACAAGAAAGGCATGTTTTGTTATTAAAAGCAATGTCAGTGTAAGAGCTATGCCATCTCCTATTAATACATATTATTTAGAGCAATATGTTAATGTAACAGCATAACACAGCACAGGTAGACAGAGAAGTAGATAGAGAGGTGAAGAAGCCAGTACATGGACATGCACTGAGTGGACAAAACATTAGGAACACTTTCCTAATATTGAGTTGCACCCCATTTTGCCCTCAGAACAGCCTCAATTCGTTGAGGCATGGACTCTACAAGGTGTTCGAAAGCGTTCCACAGGGATGCTGTTCCATGTTGACTCCAATGCTTCCCACAGTTGTGTCAAGTTGGCTGGATGTCCTTTGGGTTGTGAACCATTCTTGATACACCTGGGAAACTATTGAGCATGGAAAACCCAGCAGAATTGAAGTTCTCGACACAAACTGGTGTGCCTGGCACCTACTACCATACCCGTTCAAAGGCACTTAAATCTTTTGTCTTTCCCATTCGCCCTCTGAATGGCACACATATACAATCCATTTCTCAATTGTCTCAAGGCTTAAAAATCCTTATTTAACCTGTCCTCCCCTTCATCTACACTGATTGAAGTGGATTTAACAAGTGACATCAATAAGGGATCATAGCTTTCACCTGGATTTACCTGGTCAGTCTGTAGTCCCCTGTAGCTCAGTTGGTAGAGCATGGTGCTTGCAACGCCAGGGTTGTGGGTTCGTTTCCCACGGGGGGCCAGTATGTAAATGTGTGCACTCACTAACTGTAAGTTGCTCTGGATAAGAGCGTCTGCTAAATGACTAAATTGTCAAATGGAAAGAGCAGGTGTTCCTAATGTTTTGTACACTGCTTACTCTGCTTCCCTCTAGTGGTCAGTGATTAGGCGAGAGAGAGACTCATTGTAGACATTAGAACAGGAATATCATGCAACACCTGATAAGCAAAATACCACAGGCACTTGAACTTTAATAAATATTAAACATTAAGTTCTGATTCATATGTACAGGCAGATCCGTAGGTGATTTTGCAGCAGCTGCAAGACAAATTGCTCCGATAATAATAAAACTAGCCCTGAAAGCTTCTATTGTGAAGCAGTAGCTCCAAATAGATTTGTATCATTTTTCGTTCTTTGTTTTTGCTCTTTGAATATGTAGTGAATGGATAAGGTATCTGTGACTCTTTGCTGGGCATTGCTTTCAGCACCAACAAGGATAAAAGCATTGCACCACCACTACTGACCATATCAACTCACAGACCTGATTATGATGACGGATTTCCTTCAATGAACCATCCAATTCACCTTAATAACCCCTACTGCATTTGATACTGTATATTATAAGAGATATATGGGGCTCTATTTTCGGCTGGCACTAGCGGCAAACGCATGTTAGTTTGCAAATTTGTCATGTAAAAACTGGCGCACTGCCATTTTCCAGCCCTAACGCCAGGCTCGGCAATTTACCTGTCTTATATCAGCTCTCTTGCACTCAGATGGGCGGGGTGGAACTATTTGAGGAGTGTCCTTAAAAACATGATCAAAAGTCCTAATTTCAGGCAGCGCTGACGGTGATATTTAAGACCAACCAAAAGCTGATTTTAGCAGTTGGTTATGGCATGAATTTTCACAGCGGAAACGCAGCCTATCCAGCCGTGACTCATTTGCGCATGGAACAAGAGTAGCCCAATGTGCTTTTGGTGCCTATGTACTTCGTATTTAGAAACATAAAAAACGAATGTTTTTTCCCATTTCGTTTTTTTTTTTTTTTTTTACCAAGCATAGCCTCCCCTCCTCTCAATTAAGACTTTTTTTGTCTGCCCAATGAAATCCGAAGTAGTCAAGACTGTCGATAAAAGGTTTGGCTCCTGAGACCGCTTGGAAATAAATCTTAATCACCAAAGCTTTATTAAAATATCAACTTTGAGATGAGTAAAACAGTGAGCTGACATTCCCTTTTTATCTATTCATTGTAGGCAGGCCCACATTATTTTAGACATGTAGGTCCCGTTTTCGCCATGATGTAGGCTATGTATCAATGCCCATCATGAAACGAGAGATGAGAACCGCGGTGAATACCGGTGACGCTCCTATTTAAAAGTTATCTGTAACCTGTAATAAGTGCTTGTTTTCGGTTTCATATGTTCAAAACCCAAGCCCTCCCTTAGGCCTACTATAAGGAAGGCTGGTTCAACAGCAATGCTTGTCTTTTTTTATCCTTTAGATGTTATGAAATTTTCACATTTTAAATGTATTTATTGTTGTTTTAAAAAGAAACGTATTGTTTTTCCGTTTAATCTTATTACAACCAAACGTATTAGAATGATTCACCTTCCTGATTTTATGGTGACAATGTCTGTGGCGTGCTTGCAATGCAACTTCTGGAGATGTGTGAATGCGATCTGGGCCCGTATCTCTAAAGAATTTTTGTGCAAAAAGTGGCTCCTAGCGGCCAAATTCTAAGAAAATTCTCAGAGGCATGACGTTTTCTTAGAATTTCCCCTAAAAGTGACACGAAAATCCCAGTTAATATAAAAGCTATTCCTCAAGAGTCCTAGCGCTTAAAAGGGCTCCTAAGGCGAGATCTGCTAAGAGCAGGGAAGAGGACTTTTAGTGGCTTAGGAGTTACCCTAAGCAGCTGCACAAAATGGCCAACAGAGGAGGCAGGAGAGATGTCCTGCAAACACTGGATGACAGGGAATTATTGAGACGCTACAGATTGGATCGTGCAGGAATCATGTTTGTGGTGGATCTCCTTAGAGATGCAATTACTTCACCAACTCGACGCCACAACGCTATTACACCGGAGAAGAAAGTAATCACAACCCTGAGGTATTTGGCAACAGGGAAAATGCAACAATGCAGCAGTGATGACTTGGGTCTGTCCCAATCCTCCGTCAGCAGAGTCATCACCCAAACACTGACAGCTTTGTCACAACCTAATATTGTGACACAATTTGTTTCATTCCCGCTGGATGCCCGCACTTTACACACACATAAAAGGGCATTTATGGACATTGCAGGATTCCCTGGCGTTGTGGGTGTAATTGATGGAACACATGTGAGAATAATTGCGCCATCAGAGGACGAGGCTGTCTTTGTTAACAGGAAGAATTTCCACAGCATCAATGTGCAAATAGTGTTCAATGCGGCCTGGAAGATTTTGGACATTGTGGCTAAATGGCCAGGCTCCACACATGATGCGAGAATGCTCTCCGAGAGTGGCATCAGACAGCTTTTTGAGAGACGCTATGTGCCAGCTAATTGCCACTTGTTAGGGGACAGTGGCTACCCATGCAAACCATGGCTCCTTACACCTTACCTCCAGCCACGCCAAGGGCCCCAACTAAACTATAACAGGTAAGCCAAACAATACAAAAATCATGGAAATGAAATGCAAGCAATATGTTAGAGCATCCAAGTAGTGCAATATTTCCATCAAATAATTAAAGGTCTGTATTCTATTGTAGGGCCCACAAGACAACAAGAGCGGTGGTGGAGCGTGGCATAGGCCAGCTTAAGAGGCGCTTTCATGTTCTCCACGGAGAGGTGCGGCTGAGGCCTGAAAAAGTCAGCAAACTCATCATAGCCTGTGCAATATTACACAATATTTGCAAGGTTAGACAGATTGCAGAACCTCTGGAGGATGGCGATGAGGATGAGGATGGAGACAACGATGAGGATGGTGGTGAAGAAGATATTCACATTCCACAGGGGAACCTAGCCCAGAGTGGACTGCCTTACAGGGCAAACTTCACAAATTTACATTTCAGGCAAGCTGTAGCCCCATGTCATTTGAGAACTTGTGATGGTATTAAGAACTACCACAGTTTTACTGCACATCACCTGCAACTGTTAAATGCAAGACACAGAACACAATCTCTAAATGGTTTATTTTTAGGTGTTCAATTTTAAGGCGGTAGTACTCCTCCTGAAGGGAAAGGACTTTTTTTTGTTGTTCAAACACATCAATTGTGAGTTGCAATCTTCTCTCCTGCAGGGATGCTGACGGAGCAGGTGCTGCGGATGGGAATGGTGTTTGATCCGCCGGGCTATCCTGAGTAGCAGCTGCAGATGGTTCAGGCGGCAAACTTGATGGGCCCGGTTCTTGTGATGGCTCCATGCTACAGAAATACATAGGCCTAGTTTAATTATTGTTTTGATTAAATTAATTTAATACAATGAGCATGGATAACACATGAAATGGCTTCTGCAATGAATAAACACTGTTGATATGAATAACCCTGTGTCCTACCTTTGCTGCATTTCAAGGGCCTGCATCATTGACGTGTCAATGCCTGTTGGCAGCCCGGTGACACTGACCTCAGAGTGTCCCAGGACTTGAAAGACAGTGTCGGCCACCTGGGACAGCCGCTTTGCAGGTGGTCCACCCCCTAGAAAGAAACAGTCAATGAACACAGTACTTAGGCATGTAAATTAACTTTGCCAGCAGGAGCAAATTGCCAGATTATGTGGTAGGCCATAGTATTTTGCTCACCTGTGAGTGAGGATTCCCGCTTGTGTGCTGCAATCTCATCTTTTGCCTTGGACTGCAGCACATACCACCTTTTCTCACAATCGTCGCCTGTCCGCACCACCAGTGGAAAAGAGGCATTGATTGTTTGGGATATTGTGTCCCAGGCGCGCCTCTTGCCTTGGCTAGTGACAGTTGGGCCAAATTTTCCTCGTAACATACCTTTATGTTCGTTCACCAACTGGGCCAGCAACAAACCTTGCTCCTCAGTCCAGTTCGAGCTTGCGATTCCTTTTTTTCTCCATTTTCTGTGTTTGTAGGATATTTGTTAACAAGCCTTCATAAATAGACCAGCCAGCAATCACAGACATTGTTAAAAGCTGAGCTGTGTTACCCTCGTTAAGTTCACACTGAGTTGTAACGTTGCAATTTCTACTTCATTAAGGACAGCCCCTTGAGATAGGCCATCTTGTTTTCAATGGGGTCCATATGGAAGTGAAAGTACAAAATATGCCAGCTAGGATATTAATATGAGCAAATGAGACACAAATCATTATTTGAACAGGGTGTAATGAGCTTAAGTTTTCACATATTTTAGATTCTAATGTTAGGCTATAACCCCTACAGCTTACTATTAATTTTCCAGATATTTTCTTGAATGTGAAATATTATTTACAATTATAGTCTGCATAAGATTAGAGTGTATAATTATGTTTATTGATTTGAGGGTACATCCTTTGCTCATTATCACCAAAAGTTCATTTTCATCAAACTTGTAGGATCAACCAATCACGGCTTTTGAAATGATGACTCATACCTAGCAACGGGGTCAACCACACCTCCTCACTAAGATAGGATTTTTCATCCATTCCTGGCTCAGAGTTCACTGAAAATGTTCTGGAATCACTTCTAAGCTAAAACTCCTGGCAAGGAATTTTTAGGTTAAGTTAGGAGCTCTCTGAGAGGATTCTCAGAATCTTTAAGGATATGGGCCCTGATCTGTAAAATGGTTCCGATTACGTTCATAAAACATAGGCCTATTTAGGAGCAGTATAAAGGTGAGTGGACATTCTCTTTCTCTTTATATTGGACCTTTGTCCAGCTACTGTGAAAGGTTTGGACATGCGTAAAACGCTCCATAGTCTGCGTTGTTTTAATATTATAACAAGTTGTTGTTTTGTTTAGAATTTGATTAGAATTAGTCATTCTCTTTTTAGGCCTTATAAACAGTTAATTTAATCTTGTTTATTGACAATGTTTGGCATGACCATGCTCTGCCATAATGCAAT
The DNA here is from genome assembly GCF_020615455.1 of Coregonus clupeaformis. Taxonomy (NCBI): domain Eukaryota; kingdom Metazoa; phylum Chordata; class Actinopteri; order Salmoniformes; family Salmonidae; genus Coregonus; species Coregonus clupeaformis. The sequence goes on from NC_059193.1 coordinate 21,944,498, forward strand.
TTACAGTAGACTTAGCTCCTATATCAGTGTGAATGCTATTGAAGCCATTCAATTACTTACAACAATGTGGACGGCAAATGGGTTCAAGTTAACATATTTAGCAAAGATGGGTCTACATTTTGTTATTTCGTTCTGTAAGCCATTTAACAAACTATAACGGACTAACATTGGAATTGGAGTTGATTCCAAGGCAATACATAAAGGCCGTAAATACACAACTTGAAGCAACCACATATTTCGCATGGAGCATGTTCTGATTGTCCGGTGAGGGCCCAAACTTCGACACACCGACAACTTGTTTATTCATCAAAACCCAGCCCTTTCGCGCCAACGCCAGGGAGTGCACAGATAATTGTGATAGTGAAAATAGCAAAACATTTCTGACACACTCGAGAGCCTATAGCGCTACCGCCTGCGCTTAGATTTACCATAACGTTAGGTTTGATAAAATGGAGCCCATGGAATCATTTAAAAATCACACATATTCCAACAGAGCACCAATAAAATCCAATAGAGTTGTCAGCAATGGCCCTCCATAGTCCCCCAGAGCTCTTGTTCATTGACGCCCTGAGAAGCAGCAGAAAGGGACATGTGAAAAAGAACCCACTGAGTCTGACATACAGTCGATGTGTAATGGACATGGCATTGGCAGCACTGCGCTAACCCATTAGCTTCCAGAGTTTTACACGACCAGGAGAAGGGATATTCTGGGGGATATGAGATATGTGGGTTCATCCCAATAGTCTAAGCTAGGCTTCTTCTCTGTATCTCATCTGCACAGATCTAAAGGGGGAAAAACAGGGTAGGTGAATGCACTACGCTGGATATCCACCAGGTATTTGCTTTCACCATTCCAACTCTTTCTCATCCGTGCAGACGACGTAAAGGAGACGAAAGGGGAGGAAACCACTTTAGACTATTAATATGTACCTCTGGTGAACTGATGTGGCATAGTCTGTTTTTATATCTCCAAACCTCCAGAGTGTCTGTCTACCCTGATTCAGAAATGTTGTGTCCCAAATGGCAGTCTATTCTAGGGTTGAATATTTTCCCGGTATTTTACAAATATTCCATCCCGAGAATAAATAACTTTTCTCCTGCTGAACCCGGTATTTCCCGCCCAAACCGGAAGTGTCTGGATTTTATTAGAGCTTTGATCAGCATGAAAATTCAAACCTGATGCTACCTGAGCCTGACGAGCCATATATTAAATACCTTTTATGAGCCCTACATTAACAACATTTAATGAGCCCAAGCCCAAAAAAGCCCAAATGATTGTGCCATTATCCAATACATATACTGTATGATATAGGCTACTGCGCATTACGCACGACATAAAAACATAAAATTCCATAGATGTAGTTCTCTAGGGTAAATAAATGAAACTAGCTGCAGTAGGCTCATCTTATTGAGTGTGAACTGGAATTACGCACATCGTTCAAACATATACATTTTAGTCATTTAGCAGACGCTCTTATCCAGAGCGACTTACAGGTGCAATTAGGGTTAAGTGCCTTGCTCAAGGGCACATCGACAGATTTTTCACCTAGTCGGATCGGGGATTAGAACCAGCAACCTTTTGGTAACTGGCACAACGCTCTTAACCACTAAGCTACCTGCCACATGATAAAGCAAAAGTGAACATTCGATTATGGTGCAGCACATGCGGCCTACAAAGTTACAAGTATAAACTAGCAAATTTGATTTTAATTTTGAAATATAATAGTTTTATAATAGTAATTTGTATAATTAGTACGCTGACGCATATATATCTTTCATAATATTTCCTCTAATGTTATTAGCCTACCTCCTCTTTCTCTCTCTATTGTTGCTCCATTCCTTCCTCGTTTTCAACAGTTAAATGAAATACGTTTTGTTGTCTTTATCTTAATCATTCTAATAACATCCTTGAATAATATAGGACTAGAATTAGATGCAGAAGGCTTTCACTTCTCTTCAAGAAGATTGAATGGTTATGGGTCTAAGTAAATAACTGATATAGTCCACCGCCATCGCGCGTTCGCTCTTCTTTCAAACTACCCGTGAGTTCTATTGGCTGCTGTATTTAACATTCAGCAAAAAAGAGCTTGCTTCCCTCTTTGAATAGTCTAATGCTATAAGAAATGCAAAAAAAAGATGTCCAGCAAGCTATTCTATTCTAGCTTTTCCTGCATGAGACTCCTAAGAGCTAAGGAGAGGCTAGCGGAGCACATGTGCTTGCGTATTGCGCAAGAGACAGAGGCTATAAAATAGAAGCTTATTATGTATAACCCATCATTAATTAGCTAAATATAAGGCTGTGTTGAACATATTACCTGAAAGAGGTAGGCTAGGACATCTACAGTGCCTTCGGAAAGTATTCAGACGCCTTGACTTTTTCCACATTTTGTTACATTACAGCCTTATTCTAAAATGGATTAAATAAATAAAAATCCTCAGCAATCTACACACAATACCCCATAATGACAAAGCGAAAACAGGTTTTTATACATTTTAGCAAATGTATTAAAAATAAAAAACAGAAAAACCTTATTTACAGAAGTATTCAGCCCCTTTGCATTGAGACTCGAAATTGAGCTCAGGTGCATCCTGTTTCCATTGATCATCCTTGAGATGTTTCTACAACTTGTGGTCTACCTGTGGTAAATTCTATTGATTGGACATGATTTGGAAAGGCACACACCTGTCTATATGAGATCCCACAGTTGACAGTGCATGTCAGAGCAAAAACTAAGCTATGAGGTCGAAGGAGTTGTCCGTAGAGCCCAGAGACAGGATTGTGTCAAGGCACAGATCTGGGGAAGGGTACCAAAACATTTCTGCAGCATTGATGGTCCCCAGGAACACAGTGGCCTCCATCATTCTTAAATGGAAGATGTTTGGAACCACCAAGACTCTTCCTAGAGCTGACCGCCCGGCCAAACTGAACAATCGGGGGAGAAGGGCCTTGGTCAGGGAGGTGACCAAGAACCTGATGGTCACTCTGACAGAGCTCTAGAGTTCCTCTGTGGAGATGGGAGAACCTTCCAGAAAGACAACCATCTCTGCAGCACTCCACCAATTAGGCCTTTATGGTAGAGTAGCCAGATGGAAGCCACTCCTCAGTAAAAGCACATGACAGCCCACTTGGAGTTTGCCAAAAGGCACCTAAAGACCTGAAAATAGCTGTGCAGCAACGCTCCCCATCCAACCTGACAGAGCTTGAGAGGATCTGCAGAGAAGAATGGAAGAAATTCCCCAAATACAGGTGTGCCAAGCTTGTAGTGTCATACCCAAGAAGACTCAATGCTGTAATCGCTGCCAAAGGTGCTTCAAGTAAATGTGATATTTCAGTTGTTTATTTTTAATAAATTAGCAAACATTTCAAAAAACCTGTTTTTGCTTTGTAATTATGGGGTATTGTGTGTAGATTAATGAGGGGAAAAAACAATTTAATCAATTTTAGAATAAGGCTGTAATGTAACAAACATGTGGAAAAAGTTAAGTGGGTCTGAATACTTTCCGAAGGCACTGTGTATATATAGGGCTATATATCAATCTAGAACATGATTATCTATTTTGGATGCAATTTCAATGGAGTTGATGGAGAGAGAGAGAAAGACTGCAAGAGAGAGCTCGTGCACTGATTTAAAGCAATGATATTCAGGTTTTAAAACTCTGTAGCTGCAATAAAAAATACAATCATCTTTACAATTAAAAAAACAAGGTGACCCCCGAAAGCCAGATGGAGATGGGTAAATTAAACGCGCATTTGGTCTTTATTTTACTGTAGCATAGGCTATGCTGCAGCAAATGTAGGCCTACCTGTCACAAGTTACCATAATGAGATGATCGGTCTACATGCATTGTGAACTGCTCTCCATACTGAGATGGGTCTGTCCCCACCCTGAGCATTGATTCATCATGCATAGGCCGTAGAGAAGCCAGATTTAGACATTGCAATTAATGTAAGTTTCATTTCGTAGAGAAGCCAGATTTAGACATCACATATAATTTAACAGTTCCATTTCGTAGAGAAGCCAGATTTAGACATTGCATATCATTTAGCAGTTCCATTTCACGCCATGCTGTTTATATAAATAATTTATTATGATTGACCTGTTTCTTGCAGTTATTTATCCTGAGAAAAGCGAGTGGTTTGGGGCAGTAAATCCCGGTAAATCTTGGTAACCGGGTTCCCGCCATTCAACCCTAGTCTATTGCCTTTAAAGCACATTACTTTGGACCAGGGGCCATAGGGACATACCCCTAGAAAAAGACACATATGGACACTTCCTATCTAACATGTCTCATTAAATGGGATCAGACTGGTATTTATGTCTGTTTGACTTAAAGAGGGGGCATATCAACTGCAGTCATAGGCTGTAATCTAACATGGTATGTTAGACTTGTTTGGGATGAGCAAGCTTACCTGGGTTCTGGCATGGTGCTGGGGAATAAGACTTCATTTAAATAAAATCTACTTCGAGCTTTGTCGACTTTAATGGCCTGAAGGTCCAACGTTTCACGCCCTGAGCTTATCCAGGTGTGTGCTGCTTATTAAAGATAAATACATATTTACTGTATGTGCCTTGCTCTGAAAACCTAAGCACACTGGGGGAGGTTTGGAGAGATAAAAGTTTCCCTTGTTATGGTGCAGGTTCAAGAGGATGTACGGTCCACAGCACATCTGGCTCTACTCTCAGCCTTACAACAAGACCAACCGCTTTTATTCAAAACAACTGTGCAAACATCTGGCTTTGGTTCTCTCTCCACATAGTTCAGTTTGCCGTGTGGCTGGCTGGTGTGTGTGTGTAACAGAACAGGGCGGTATGTATGTCTGTACCGTGGCTCTGGATGTGTGGTGGGTAATTGCCTGACAGAGAGCACCAAGGCAGGTTGAGGGTTAAACAATAACTCCAGTCTGTTAGCAGACATAGGTAAATCTCTATAAGAGAAATCAGGGAGGGTAAGGGTCAAAGGTTAAGGTTTGAGGTCATCACGCAGCGCCCCTGTGGGCCCGCTTCATCCTCAACAGAAAGTTCCTCTTCTCCTCCAGGAGTTCCTGGATGCGTTTGTTCCGTGTTCTCTCCATGAGGAACACACGGCTTCGTCTGGGGATCAGGTTGTTTTGGGAGATGTCATTGTCCACTCCGATGATCCGGTTGTAGGGATCGTCGATGGAGTTGTTCTCGCTGGTGTCCTCCTGGCGGCTTGGCGGCCACGTGGGTTTTTTGGTTGTTGTTGTTGTCATCGTGGCGATGGTTGTTGTGGGAGGCGGGGCTGTCGTTTGCTCTGTTGTGGGAACAGTGGCCCTCACAGATATGTACTCTGTGAAATCCGACAAATCAGGGGTGGTCATATCTATGATGTCATCGCTGGGGACGGTAGGAATCATCACTGTCATCATTGTGACGTCATCTTCATAAGGCATGGTTCCACTGGGCATTGTGATATCACCATAGGGCGTGGTTCTGCTGTGCATTGTGACATCATTGCCATAGGGCATGGTTCCACTAGGGATTGTGACATCATCACCACTGGGCATTGTGACATCAGTGTATGGTATGGTTCCACTGGGCGATGTGACATCCTCAAAGTAGTTGGTTTCAGTTGGCTTTATGACATCATCCATGGAGAATAGGCTGCTGGGAGTTGTGGTTGATGCACCTGTGGTGTCGTTGCTGACAAAGGTGACGTCAGTGAAAGGGCTACTGGGAGTTGTAGTGTATGTGCTGGTTCTGGTGGAGAGGGTGAATGAGGGGTACTTCCTGGTTGTGTCTCTGGGGGTCACACTGTGCTCTGGGGTCATGGGGATGGGGTATGTGGTGTAGTATGGGTGGGGTGCTGTATAAGTGTCTGTGGTGCTCATTGGGCGTGGCGTGGTATAAGGTATATGTGTTATACTTCTTGGATGAACCGTGGGCTGAAAGGGGGTGTTGTTGTCCTTGGGTTGAGGCAGAGGCCGGGGGCGAGGCAGGGGGACAGCTGTGACCCGGGGAGGGGCGGTGGTGCTCAGGCTGCTGTCCGTCACGTTGCTGCAGGATTTGCAGCACATGCGCTTGTAGCCAGGCAGAGTGCAGTAGTGGATCAGCACCTCCATGCGACAGAACACTGACCTGTCTCCATGACAACGCTGCTTGCCTGTGGGGGAGAGAACACAGAGCTGAGACTGGGCGGGGCTGGAGATGGTGCTGTGGGAGTGTGTGTGTGTGTTTACAAACGGTTTAGTAAAGTAGTAGAGGTAATAAAGCCAGACCATTAACAACTAGAGCAGGAAGGAGGAAGAAGAAGAAGAAGAAGAAGAAGAAGAAGAAGAAGAAGAAGACCCAAGCAGCATTGACAGCAGAGTCAATAGATTAGTCCATAGCAACTAAAAGGGAAGAAGAAGAGTGGAGTGAGTTCTTTGTTGTTGTGGTGCTGGAACAGTAACCTGGCTCCAGTGTTGGGGAGTAGTGAACTACATGTAGTTTAACTAGTAATTTAACTACATTTTGCATTAGCTTTGTGGTAGTTGAACTAAATTCAAATCTAGGTAGTGTTTTCAGTATATATATTTTTGCAATGTAGCGGTGTAGCTCACTACTTGTACTACACACTACTTTAAAACATATATATACAGTGGGGGAAAAAAGTATTTAGTCAGCCACCAATTGTGCAAGTTCTCCCACTTAAAAAGATGAGAGAAGCCTGTCATTTTCATCATAGGTACACGTCAACTATGACAGTCAAATTGAGAAAAAAAAAATCCTGAAAATCACATTGTAGGATTTTTAATGAATTTATTTGCAAATTATGGTGGAAAATAAGTATTTGGTCACCTACAACAAGCAAGATTTCTGGCTCTCACAGACCTGTTGTCACGATCGTCTTGAAAAGTAGCGGGCCAAGGCGCAGCGTGAGATGCGTACATATTTATTTTATTGTACACCACAGCGAACAAAACACCAAACGAAACGTGAAGTCCTTCGACACAAACACAAATCAAAAGGAACAAGAAACCACAAACACAAAGTGAAAGACAGACAGTTAAATATGGCTCCCAATCAGAGACAACCAGCTGACACTCGTTGCCTCTGATTGGGAGTCACTCAGACCAACCTAGAAATACAAACATAGAATATAACACCCTGGCTCAACATACGAGAGTCCCCAGAGCCAGGGCGTGACAGTACCCCCCCCCAAAGGCGCGGACTCCGGCCGCGCCAACCAAACACAACAGGGGAGGGACCGGGTGGGCACTCCGCCTCGGCGGTGGATCCGGCTCCGGGCTTGCCCACCACCCTCCAACCAACCCCCCATAGCGCCCCTGGTCCGGTCTGACCCCGCTGGCTGGAGCTGGACTGGACGTAGCAGGGGCGGTAGGCTTCAGCTCCTTAGTGGAGCAGTTGAGCGGTACCTGAATTGGCACCGATGACCCAGGCACGGGTTTTGCCGGACTGACGACTCGCACCCTAGGCTTGGTGCGTGGAGCAGCGACGGGCCTTACCAGGCTGACGACTTGTACCCCGGGCTTGGTGCGAGTAGCAGGAACGTGCTGAACCAGGCTGACGACTCGCACCCCTGGCTTGGTGCGAGTGGCAGGAACGGGCTGGACCAGGCTGACGACTCGCACCCCTGGCTTGGTGCGAGTGGCAGGAACGGGCTGGACCAGGCTGGCGACGCGCACCGTAGGTTTGGTGCGAGTGGCAGGAACAGGCCGGGCCGGGCTGGCGACGCGCACCGTAGGTTTGGTGCGAGTGGCAGGAACAGGCCGGGCCGGGCTGACGACGCACACCGTAGGTTTGGTGCGTGGAGCAGGGACAGGCCGGGCTGGGCTGGCGACGCACCCTGTAGGCTTGGTGCGTGGAGCAGGAACAGGCCGGGCCGGGCTGGCGACGCGCACCGTAGGTTTGATGCGAGTGGCAGGAACAGGCCGGACAGGGCTGACGAAACGCACCACAGACTTGGTGCGGGGAGCAGGAACAGGCCGGACAGGGCTGACGACGCGCACCACAGACTTGGTGCGGAGAGCAGGAACAGGCCGGACAGGGCTGACGAAACGCACCACAGGCTCGATGCGAGGAACAGGAACAGGCCGGACCGTACTGGGGACACACACCACTGGCCCTACGCAGGGATCAGGAACGGGCCGGACCGGACTGGTAACACACCCCAGTACCTCTCGCCGTGCCTCCACACTTTCCCTCTCCTCTGTGACCGGTGGCCCCCTTAACCTGGCGGCCTTCTCTGCCAACCTTCTGCACCACTCTATCCCGTACTCCTGCTGCCCCGTCGTCCACGGCGTGAGCCCCCCCCTAAAAATTTTCTGGGCTTGTCTCTCCCCCGTGGACCAGGCCTCCATGGTTCTTGTCCAATTCTCTCTCCACTTCTCGTAATTCCAGCCTTTCTCCTCATCACGCTGCTTGACCCAGTCGTGGTGGTTTCTTCTGTCACGATCGTCTTGAAAAGTAGCGGGCCAAGGCGCAGCGTGAGATGCGTACATATTTATTTTATTGTACACCACAGGAACAAAACACCAAACGAAACGTGAAGTCCTTCGACACAAACACAAATCAAAAGGAACAAGAAACCACAAACACAAAGTGAAAGACAGACAGTTAAATATGGCTCCCAATCAGAGACAACCAGCTGACACTCGTTGCCTCTGATTGGGAGTCACTCAGACCAACCTAGAAATAAAAACATAGAATATAACACCCTGGCTCAACATACGAGAGTCCCCAGAGCCAGGGCGTGACACCTGTAACTTCTTCTTTAAGAGGCTCCTCTGTCCTCCACTCGTTACCTGTATTAATGGCACCTGTTTGAACTTGTTATCAGTATAAAATACACCTGTCCACAACCTCAAACAGTCACACTCCAAACTCCACTATGGTCAAGACCAAAGAGCTGTCAAAGGACACCAGAAACAAAATTGTAGACCTGCACCAGGCTGGGAAGACAATCTGCAATAGGTAAGCAGCTTGGTTTGAAGAAATCAACTGTGGGAGCAATTATTAGGAAATGGAAGACATACAAGACCACTGATAATCTCCCTCGATCTGGGGCTCCACGCAAGATCTCACCCCGTGGGGTCAAAATGATCACAAGAACGGTGAGCAGAAATCCCAGAACCACACGGGGGGACCTAGTGAATGACCTGCAGAGAGCTGGGACCAAAGTAACAAAGCCTACCATCAGTAACACACTACTCCGCCAGGGACTCAAATCCTGCATTGCCAGACGTGTCCCCCTGCTTAAGCCAGTACATGTCCAGGCCCGTCTGAAGTTTGCTAGAGTGCATTTGGATGATCCAGAAGAGGATTGGGAGAATGTCATATGGTCAGATGAAACCAAAATATAACTTTTTGGTAAAAACTCAACTCGTCGTGTTTGGAGGACAAAGAATGCTGAGTTGCATCCAAAGAACACCATACCTACTGTGAAGCATGGGGGTGGAAACTTCATGCTTTGGGGCTGTTTTTCTGCAAAGGGACCAGGACGACTGATCCGTGTAAAGGAAAGAATGAATGGGGCCATGTATCGTGAGATTTTGAGTGAAAACCTCCTTCCATCAGCAAGGGCATTGAAGATGAAACGTGGCTGGGTCTTTTAGCATGACAATGATCCCAAACACACCTCCCGGGCAACGAAGGAGTGGCTTCGTAAGAAGCATTTCAAGGTCCTGGAGTGGCCTAGCCAGTCTCCAGATCTCAACCCCATAGAAAATCTTTGGAGGGAGTTGAAAGTCTGTGTTGCCCAGCGACAGCCCCAAAACATCACTGCTCTAGAGGAGATCTGCATGGAGGAATGGGCCAAAATACCAGCAACAGTGTGTGAAAACCTTGTGAAGACTTACAGAAAACGTTTGACCTGTGTCATTGCCAACAAGGGGTATATAACAAAGTATTGAGAAACTTTTGTTATTGACCAAATACTTATTTTCCACCATAATTTGCAAATAAATTCATAAAAAATCCTACAATGTGATTTTCTGGAATTTTTTTTCTCATTTTGTCTGTCATAGTTGACATGTACCTATGATGAAAATTACAGGCCTCTCTCATCTTTTTAAGTGGGAGAACTTGCACAATTGATGGCTGACTAAATACTTTTTTTCCCCACTGTATATGGGTGAAGTAGGCAAAACTTTTCTTTCTTTTTCATACCTGCTTAATTCTCACTTGAAACATTGTTTTTGTGTTTAATAGGCAAAATTACACATTCTGTTAACATATGACCCCAAAGTGATCTGTTCTTGTAATTTATAGTCTATGACATTTCTGATTTACATGAAGTTAACTACTTTTTCAAAGTAAATTTAGTTTAATAAACTATATTTTTCTTAAGGGTAGCTTTTGTGTAGTTTAACTTTTTTTTGTGTGAAGTAATTGGTAGCTTGGTAAACTATATTTTCAGAGTAGCTTCCCCAACACTGCCCGTCTCTTTGCAGACCAAACTAAATGTTTCTGACATCTCATCTGTCTTTCTTTATTCGTTTCAGATCAGTGTAAATTTACTATATCAATATCACTTCATTCATATTTTTTTATGCAGGATAAGAGGCTTGATCTTCTTTAATCCGTCTTTCATTATTCATGGCAATATCACTTAATTAGACAATGTTTTACCCTTTGTAAGGTTGGAGCAATCTTCGAGTTGCGTTATACCTCACACCAAGTCAAACCATCACAAACTCAGGAGGAGAGAGCGAGAGCGCTTTTTAAAACATTTTATTATTTATACAACTTTGCAGTTGATAATGACAGGAACTAAAACAATGAGATGTACTCCCTCCTCAATATATAGATATATTATTTTCTTAAGAAAAATAAATCAACTGTATCGAAAGGTACATGTTCACAGTCACTTTGGTAAAACACTTCATTACTGGGAAGTCAACCAATCAATCCGTTTAGTTAATCAATTGATAAGAAGTCAAATGAATAAATTACATAAATGAATAAATAGATTTGAAGTTGAATAAATAAAATACAGAATTCTCCATGATGAATGATGTAAAAACTGGAATGGCACGTTTAAGTGTCATATGAAACATTTACAAAACGTTAATACATTTTTCCCTGATAAATCAAAGTGCATATAGACATAGTGCACATAGTCCTTCTGAATGTTTCCCCGACGTCAATCCAACGTCAATCCGATGTCAATCCGACGTCAATCCAACGTCAATCCAACGTCAGCCAGCCCCACCCAGCAGGCTAGTGAAGCCACGAAACAGTTACCCATAGTATAGAATATTATATATATTTTTTTCCCATAAGTAAGAAGATAACAGTCATAAACATTATTAAATACAGTCAACACCAACATTATATACAGTATCGCACTGCAAGGTCTAGCTTAATTGGCCTCCTACCGTCCGACTCCAGCATGAACATCGGATAGCTCGCTACTAGTCACAACAGAAATATGTGATCACAATGCAATGATAAGACTGAAGTGTTTTTCTAGATGTCGTCCTCAGTGTGTCGATCGATACCCTGGGCCCTTTGTAAACCATACCCGGTGGTCAGACCACGGTCCAAACCTTTTGCTTGTTGCAGGTTCTGATCGTTTGCCTGTGTTTGCCTGTTAATTTGAAGCTGCCTCTAAGTGATTAATAAAGGTTTTGATGAGTAAAGCCATCTCTTTCACAGATAAATGCCATTACATTCAATCCAAGATAAGGCATTGTTCATGTGTTTAATGTTCATCACAAAAGGAAAAACAAGATCTGATGCTTTCAAATGAAGGTTTATGAGGTATTTATGTTTCAGAGTTGTATGTCTACAAGAAGCCTGCATGAACACGCACACACACACACACACACACACACACACACACACACACACACACACACACACACACACACACACGTAAGGAATGCAAATGTGCATGACAGAAAGGTGATCCTTTCCCTAAAGAAAAAAGGAGCGACAGTAAACCCCATCCATCTGAGAAAATGGATCGGCAACTAACTGACCAAGTCCTGCATAATATAGGTCTATACCCCCTTCCCCCCTGACGCTGTAAATATTCACTTCTGTATTATTCATGTAAAATCAATAAAAAAATACACATAACAGTCAAGGATCGAAGTGATCAATAGCAGTCTGTAGGTTATAATAAACTACAGCTTATTCATGGTAAAACATTATTATATTATTCATATTATTGTTACTCATATAGATTTTCATATATATATATATATATATATATATATATATATATATATATATATATATATATATATATATATTAGTTGAAGTCGGAAGTTTACATACACTTAGGTTGGAGTCATTAACACTCGTTTTTCAACCACTCCACAAATTTCTTGTTAACAAACTATAGTTTTGGCAAATCGGTTAGGACATCTACTTTATGCATGACACAAGTAATTTTTCCAACAATTGTTTACAGACAGATTATTTCACTTATAATTCACTGTATCACAATTCCAGTGGGTCAGAAGTTTACATACACTAAGTTGACTGTGCCTTTAAACAGCTTGGAAAATTCCAGAAAATGATGTCATGGCTTTAGAAGCTTCTAATAGGCTAATTGACATAATTTGAGTCAATTGGAGGTGTACCTGTGGATGTATTTCAAGGCCTACCTTCAAACTCAGTGCCTCTTTGCTTGACATCATGGGAAAATCAAAAGAAATCAGCCAAGACCTCAGAAAAATAATTGTACACCTCCACAAGTCTGGTTCATCCTTGGGAGCAATTTCCAAACGCCTGTAGGTACCACGTTCATCTGTACAAACAATAGTACGCAAGTATAAACACCATGGGACCACGCAGCCATCATACCGCTCAGGAAGGAGACGCGTTCTGTCTCCTAGAGATTAATGTACTTTGGTGCGAAAAGTGAAAATCAATCCCAGAACGACACCAAAGAACCTTGTAAAGATGCTGGAGGAAACAGGTACAAAAGTATCTATATCCACAGTAAAACGAGTCCTATATCGACATAACCTGAAAGGCCGCTCAGCAAGGAAGAAGCCACTGCTCCAAAACTGCCATAAAAAAGCCAGACTATGGTTTGCAACTGCACATGGGGACAAAGATTGTACTTTTTGGAGAAATGTGCTCTGGTCTGATGAAACAAAAATAGAACTGTTTGGCCATAATGACCATCATTATGTTTGGAGGAAAAAGGGGGTGGCTTGCAAGCCGAAGAACACCATCCCAACCGTGAAGTTTGACCCAAGTTAAACAATTTAAAGGCAATGCTACCAAATACTAATTGAGTGTATGTAAACTTCTGACCCACTGGGAATGTGATAAAATAAATAAAAGCTGAAATAAATAATTCTCTCTACTATTATTCTGACATTTCACATTCTTAAAATAAAGTGGTGATCCTAATTGACCTAAGACAGGGAATTTTTTCTAGGATTAAATGTCAGGAATTGTGAAAACTGAGTTGAAATGTATTTGGCTAAGGAGTATGTAAACTTCCGACTTCAACTGTATATATATATATATATATAGAAATACAAACATATTTATAGGTGTATTTGTTTTAAAGTTTGCAAGCATAAATAAGCTGCAGTTATTGAACTTTAATATAACAGTCAAAGAGAGGATGTCTGATGAGGTGGTGAAATGGGAAGCAACCTCACATGGTAAAACTACCCTGTTTTCATTAGCCTATTACTCTTCTGCACTCTTTACCTCTTCACCCAACAGCTCCGTATATAATATTCCTAAAAAGTGTTGGTTTGTGTCACCTCCTGTTCCTGTCAGTCTGAGAATAGGACCTAGAACGAGATGAACCATCGTTGTCATTTTGAATGGAACCAGGATGTGAGATGAGCACTTTAGCAAAGATGTCCTCATTGTGACAAGATCACATTCACAATAAAGCTTTAGTTTCTTTTTTTTTTTTTACACATATTTGTATTTTTTAAATCTTCGTTATTTTCACACTTGTCGCCCCGGACGATGACGGCGTGGTGACCCCAAAAAATCGCAGCCGCATCTCAGGAGCGTGACCCATGACGACCCGCAGCTAGCTCACGCAAAACATGGCCGCCAAACAGAGGGGTGGGCTCACGCCTCACTGGCTCCTCGACACCACAAACAGCCGCCAATCAAACCTTCTCGCCATTTTCCATTTCCAGCTTCTCTTCAATGTTTAATTGTTTTTCTTTTTAGTTTCGACTGGCCAGCGGTTACAACACAATGCTCCACAAAAGAGAGAGAGAGATAAGAGAAGAGAGAGACAGAGCAAGAGAGAACCAACCAACCAATCAGCACACAGGAGCCAGAGACCTCCCCCAATCAGAGCTGTCTCGCACACAGAGAGAGAGAGACACACACCCCCCAAAAGAGAAGCGAAAAGCTGGCGCTCGCTCGCAGGCGCGGGCACAGGCATGGACACAGGGGTGGGGGTGGGGGGAGGGTGGTCAGGGAGTGAGCCTGCCCCCAGGGCCCCTAGCCCAGGCCTGTTGCAGGGTGAAGAGGACAGAGAGAGAGGTCAGGGTCCAGGTCAGGACAGCCATGCACCGGAGGCCGGGCCCAGAGCTATAAAGGGATGGTTTTTTACGTGAGCTGTTCCTCTGGTAGGGCAAGTCTGGGTCTGGACGGGACAGCCACTGGATCAGGATGTTGCCATTCTTATTCAGGTCTGACGAGCCTCCTGGAGATGGAGCAAGGAGAGAAAAACATCAGAGAGGAAAATGACTATGAGTCAGGAGAGACTTCTACTGTCTATTCTACATGCCATTAATACACCAATCAGTAGTAATAATAAAGAATAATGGATTGGATTTATATAGGGCTTTTCTACTAACTAACCACACATCAGCTATCAGGTGGAGAGGTGAGGAGTGATATATGCCAATTAGGAATGAGGGGGATGATTAGGTGGCCCTGATGGAATGGGGCCAGATTTGGAATTTAGCAATGCCACCGGGGTTAACACCCCTACTCTTACGATAAGTGCCATGGGATTTTTAATGACGACAGAGAGTTAAGACACCTGCCACGAAAGATGGCACCCTGTGCAGGGCAGTGCCTCCTCCTTGTCCCTGGGGCATTGGGATCTCCTTACACCAGAGAAAAGAGGGCCCCCTAGTGGCCCTCCAACAGCACTTCCAGTAGCATCTGGTCTCCCATCCAGGGACCAACCAGTACCAACCCTGCTTAGCTTCAGAAGCAAGCCAGCAGTGGGATGCAGGGTGGTATGCTGCTGGCAAGTAGTGGCACAAGGGAACTAAATAAGATGAGTTAAATATTGTGTATAGGATAATGGGACCTGGCCATAATACTCACTGGGACAGGGCGCCAGGCTACAGATGCGTATGGTGTCTGGCTTGCTGTCTAGACACAGACCGATGGTGTTGTCACGCGTGTGACACAACGCCTGCCTCTGCTGTGTCCCATTTGCACACGTCACGGAGCACTGTGGTCACACAATACAGGAACAAGTGTGGGAATAGGCTATACACAACAACGCACACCTACACACCTACTCCCACCCTCACACATTCCCCTATTCACCTGGTCCTACCCTCACAGCCCCCCCAACACACCTGGTCCCAACCTCACACACACCCCTACACACCTGGTCCCACCCTCACAGACACACCTATACACCTGGTCACAACCTCACAGACACCCCTATTCACCTGGTCCACCCTCACAGACACCCCTACTCACCTGGTCCCACCCTCACAGACACCCCTACACACCTGGTCCACCCTCACAAACACACCTACACACCTGGTCCCACCTTCACAGACAGCCCTACACACCTGGTCTCACCCTCACAGACACACCTACAAACTAAATAATAGCCTCATATATCCCCCCAGCCCCCCCAGCACCCCCAGTACCCAGCACCCCCAGCCCCCCCGGCTCCCCCCAGCTCCCCCAGCACCCCCAGCTCCCCAGTACCCAGCACCCCCAGCCCCCCCAGCTCCCCCCAGCTCCCCCCAGCCCCCCCAGCACTCCCAACCCCCCAGCACTCCCAGCCCCCAGCTCCCCCCAGCTCCCCCAGCCCCCCCCAGCACTCCCAACCCCCCAGCACTCCCAACCCCCCCCAGCTCCCCCCCAGCCCCCCATCCATCCCTACCTGTGACCAGGACCCTACTCTCCACTGTGCGGGGCAGAGCTCTCTGTTGCAGGGTCTGCGTGCCTCAGGCCGGTCGTTGTTGCAGTACTTGCTGTGGATGGAGCGCTTGTTGCCGTTGTCTAAGGACTGGACACAGTGAACAGACCTCATCTGGTACCCTGTTTTACCACATGTCTTACTGCACGGCTCCCACGGACCATCCTCCCAGCTAGACAGACAGAGAACAGAGAGAGTTAGCGGGAGGTACAAAAAAAGACATACCTCTTAGACCTGGTACCTCTTTAACCTCTTTGGTGTTGACAGGTTCACGGTGTAGAGAACAAGGAGTGAAATGGTACGGGGCCATCCTCTATCTAAACATAAATCTAAACCACACATCCATACGTACATGGGCTGGGAGCACTCCTTCTGGTTGCAGTCTCTGCTGATGGCGCGAGGCTTCTTGATGTTCTCACAGTAGCGCCGGTGGACCATCTTACTGTCTGCTCTCCTTCTACAGCCGTACCGGGTATACTGCTTACCTTTTCAGGCAGGACACACACAAACATCTGTTAGACAAATAGGTCCTCATCCAAAACTCCTATCATGTTCCCCAGTGTCTTCCTGTGCTAGCGGTGTAACAGTAAAATACCTCCCCCACAGGGCTTGGAGCAATAGGACCATTTCTTCAGGGCCCACTCATAAAAGGAGGTGTCATCCAGCAGCATGTTGTTCTCTATAGCAGACAGAAGGTCCATATGAATGATGTACTTATAGGACAGGGTCACCTTGGCATCTCCATGGGACTGCACCTGGACACAGGGAAACAACAGTATGCATTACATTTGTAGGTGTTAGTTAGTGTGTGTGTGTTTGTGTGTGTGTCTGTTTCTCTGTGTGTGTACCATGATTAGGACCCCGTGTCTGAGCGGTCCATTGGTCTGTAATGTCTCCTTGTCGTGGTCATTATTCACATACTCCCACTCCACGCCCTTTTCTATGACCGCACGGGATTCTGGGAGGTCTCCCTCAGCGTTCAGGAAAAACTGTCCTGAAGCCTGGTTCTTCACCGCTGGGGAGGGAGGTGGAGTTATAGACTGGAATACATACGCACGCAAGCACACACACACACACACACACACACACACACACACACACACACACACGCGCGCATACACACACGCGCGCACACACACACACGCACGAGCGCGCGCACACACACACACACACACACACACCATACCTAAAATGTGGGCGGTTGGCTTAATCTCCTGGATCAGTAGGTGTCTAGCCCCTCGAGGGATTTCAAGTACTTTGAGGAAACCTGAAAGGAAAACACACACATTTCCATAAGGTCCAGACACCCACAGATGTCTTTTCAACTTGGTCAGGATACATTTTCACTAAACGTTATTGTTCATCTGAGGAACACAGGGTTCATGTCTCGAGTTTTTACTTGCTTCAAATAAGACTTTAACTGCGCTGCTTTGCCAGCCAGGGTCAACAACAGTCAAGTCCAGGAAATTATTATTTCAGCTGGATGATATTAATTTAATATGGCATAGCGTTTGGACATGACTCTGGCCAGCTCATTGACTCTCTGTGACCAGTAGAGGGGGATCTTTAGTTAGATATCCAGTGGATCATCATCATCATCATCATCATCGGAGGACCCAGGCCAGGAAAACAACCTCATCTATCTCACTTCCTGATCTGTTTTCTCATGTTCCAGGGTCTGACAACTCAGCTACACATTACCTCATTGGTCTCTGTCTGCCAGTGTGGTGGTGATGGTGTGCATGTGTGTGTACCTTGTTTCTTGGCACTGCGTGTGAAGTTGCCCTTGATTATCTTGCAGCTGGAGTTGTCTCCTCCACAGACACCACACTTATCCTCCTGTTGGGAGGACCCTACCACGCTGTCACAGCCCACTTTCTGCAACACACACACACACACACACACACACACACACACACACATGCATACAGACACACACACACATACACACACACACACACACACACACACACACACACACACACACACACACACACACACACACACACACACACACACACACACACACACACACACAAACACACACCTAGAGTTAATATGGACACACACACACACTTCACAAAGTTATGAACACTGACACCTGACACAGTCACACACACATCATTTGGGTTGCAAAATGGACTAGCATTGTGTAACCCTAAATATCATTAAAACAAACCCACATACACACGGACTGACCTCACAGTCCCCGCGCACACACACGCTGTAGGAGTCTTTATATGAGCAGAGCGTGCCGTCTTGGACCAGCCTCTGCATGTTGATCTTGTCTCTGGTCTCCTTGGACTGGCAATGGAGCTGGCAGCGCTGCTTAGCTGCACAACACACGCAAACACACACACACACGTTACAATACTTTATTTACATACAGTTAGCAACAGACCCATATACAGAACCATGACAACATACTGTGACTATATCAGACAATATTACAGGTTGTAAAGAGATCTGGATTTATACTAAACAGGTTGTAAAGAGATCTGGATTTATACTAAACAGGTTGTGAAAAGATCTGGATTTATACTAAACAGGTTGTAAAGAGATCTGGATGTATACTAAACAGGTTGTAAAGAGATCTGGATTTATACTAAACAGGTTGTAAAGAGATCTGGATGTATACTAAACAGGTTGTAAAGAGATCTGGATTTATACTAAACAGGTTGTAAAGAGATCTGGATTTATTCTAAACAGCTTGTAAAGAGATCTGGATTTATTCTAAACAGGTTGTAACGAGATCTGGATGTATACTAAACAGGTTGTAAAGAGATCTGGATTTATTCTAAACAGCTTGTAAAGAGATCTGGATTTATTCTAAACAGCTTGTAAAGAGATCTGGATTTATACTAAACAGGTAAATCACTTAGTAGTACAAGGCAGACCCAGCATATATCCTCTACAATAAGGACACAGGTCAGAGTAGGCCGTGGAGTATCTCTGTCTAGCCTGTATATGTTTACGTAATCTCCCAGACGTGTGTCTACCCCGACTATGCCATGGCTATAATGTCTGGCATGCGAGATTAGCATTAAGGTGGATTTGCCTGTTCAATGTGTATGTCTACTTGCTGCAACACAAATTGCCCCAAATGTGACTCTACACTACTGAGTCGGACTAGACTTAGCTAGCCACAGAATCACTGTGTGATCTGAGATGACTATGTCTTCGGTACGCTATGTTCAGAGTGCACTGTGATTGATTACCTTACGGATATGAAAAAGTATTAGAAACGCTCTGAGTCCACTCATGGTGATGCTATGCCATTACACAGTCCCTCACTCCCTCAATCTTCCAGCCAGAGTCCCCAGTGAGGGGGCCGACGCCACAGATCATCCCAGAGAGAGAGAGAGTTCTCTGGGTGAGAAGGGCTGACTGATCCCCCTGACCAGCTGGACCCTGGCAGCTGGAACAATCAGCGCCTGTAAAAAGTGTTTTTTTGAACTCCAGAGTATTGCTAGGAGGATGGTGACGGCTAAAAACATCGACAGTATTTCACAACAGGCATAATTAATTATTAGATCTGGAGCAACGTCTGGATTTGAACACAGACTCACTCCTGTTCTCACATCTCTAAACCCTGGAGATGACAACACACTAATGGAATTCATTGTAACCTCTCTCCTTACCTTCCCCCCTTCTCTTTCCTTCCTTTTCTCTCCTCCACATACTTGAGTAATTTTAGCTCAAAGGATGGCATTTAGAAATGACAATGTGGAGAAAAACAATTTAGCGTGGGGACTGTTCTCCTCGGCGCAGCGCTGTGCATAGCCTACTGTGAACCTGGATTAGACTGAGAGACGTGTCAGCGTTTTCCCTCCAGCTCTGCCCTTCACAGGGACCATCAGTTAATACACAGCGAGGAGGCACTGACACCTCCACTTAGAAGGAGTGGATCCGCAAGCTTCACACACTCTGCAAACACACACACACTTCTAGATGATGTCATGGTGTTTTTGAAGACATGGAGAGAAAGAAGGCATGGGAATCCTATTTCTGGGTTCTGATGGTTTAAACATATGCTCTGTGATTCACAACAGCTGTCTGGCTGGCGAGGGAGGGACGGAGAGAGGGAGGGACGGAGAGAGAGAGAGAGAGAGAGAGAGAGAGAGAGAGAGAGAGAGAGAGAGAGAGAGAGAGAGAGAGAGAGAGAGAGAGAGAGAGAGAGAGAGAGAGAGAGAGAGAGAGAGAGAGAGAGAGAGAGAGAGAGAGAGAGAGAGAGAGAGAGAGAGAGAGAGAGAGAGAGAGAGAGAGAGAGAGAGAGAGAGAGAGAGAGAGGCTGGAAAAGAGCTCAGATGATGTCAGTGTGATTAGGTGGAGTGAGAGAGTTCAAAGAGAGTGTTTTTTAAGAGGGGTTCAGGAAAGGAGTTGTTGTTTTAGAAAGGTTGATAGACAAGGGTTTTGTTTTTGAAGATGGGTGTTTTCACAGTGATCAGCAGAAAAACAGCTGTCGGTGACCATAACATCCCCCTCACCAATCCCCCTACACACACACACACACACAGCTTGTTATTCTGCTTCCATACACTCTCTACATCAGATACAACAGACTTTGGCCACAAAGCAAGAGGAGCCGACTTAAGGCCCACAAGTGTCTCCGTTCCAACCCACCATTTGGAGAAGTCTGTCTGTTTGTAGGCTACTTACGTTCACTGTGTTCATAAGGCAGCCAGTGGTGCTTGTTGTTGTGGAACTCGTACTCGGGGTCCAAGCTACGGCACTGCTCCTCCCTGAAGTCACTGTATAGCTCCTCACACTCCTGGCTGTTACATAGCTGAAATTGGTAGTTAGCACCCAGACAGGTACGACCTCCATTAGCAGGCCTAGGGAGGACAGGGGGAGAGGGTAGAGAGAGAGAGAGAGACAGAGAGAGACAGAGAGAGACAGAGGGATATAAATGTTACACTAGATCAATATGAACAGTGATGACGCGCATCTTTTTGCAAAAGCATCATAATGTGATGGATAGCAATGATACCATGCTGGTTATGTTCTGTTAGGACAAGCTCTAACATTTTTTCACCATGATACCATGGAAATGTTGCTAGGTAGATTTCTCAACAGTTGTTTGATATTTATGTACCTGGGGTTGTCACATTCGCGGGTTCTGAACTGCACCCCTCCTCCACAGGTACGAGTGCAGGACCCAAACTGGCTCCACATGCCCCACCCACCATCCTGCTTTATCATGTCATTGGTCAGCCAGATACAGTGACCTTTGAAGCAGTGCTGTGATAGGACGAGAGAGGGCAGAGACTGTCAGATGGCATAATTTTTTTACCATCACTGTGGTGTGTGTGTGTGTGTGTGAGAGTATGTATAATAATAATAATAATAATAATAATAATAATAATAATAATAATAATAATAATAATAATAATAATAATAATTGTATTATGTATGTATGTAGGTGTGTGTGTTTATGTGTGTGTGTTTATGTGTGTGTGTATTTATGTGTGTGTGTGTTTTCATGCGTTAGTGTACCTTCCCGTCCCCACACATGGTTCCGTCGATGGGCGGTCCTTTCTTGGTCTTGCAGAAAAAGGGGTTGTCAGGGTGGCTGCACCACAGCTGTTTGCAGGGGTCAAACGTCCGGTACTACAATGGACAGAGAGAGAGACATCCTCACACACACACCCTCTCACATTATACACACACAGCCTGTACCTTAACATATCACCAGCGTAGGCAGGTGACCTGCAACAGTCACAAGAAAGGGTAGATCTTTCTCACATACACACCAGTCACTGGGAGTAGCTAGCATCACAGAACATTCCAGAAATCACCTCAGACCTACTACACCAGGGATAACAAATCAACTGGACCAGTGACTGTACTGAACATGTACAAGAAAATATACAAAATAATAACATCCACAGGAGTCCAGACGGTAGTGTACTGTAGTAGTCCATCACTGGTTCACTGTTACAACAACACGGCTGTACAGGAAGCCAGAGAGCATGCCGACACAACCAAAGAGGATGAGGAGAGAGAGACTCTGACTGAGACACCCTGCAGCTCTGTGGGGTCAGAGAGGAGGTCAGAAGGTGAATATAAAAAGGTCAACATGACCGATCTTTGGTTCAGAGAAGAATAAAGTTGTCCTTAGTCAGTTTTTCATTCCATGCCCCTAATGGTTCAGGTAAGGATGCTGGGGAGAGTAAACTGATCTTAGATCTGTGACAAACTCTCTTCTCTCTCACCTGTTTCCCTCCGCTCCCCCCTCTGTCCCCCTTTCCACAATAACAGAGCCGAGACAGACTCCCTAACCAGAATGACCTAAGGTGACCCCTCCAGTTGAGGTTACAGCAGGGTCAAAAGTCAGCCTGATGGTTGGTTGGCACTGATGACATCAGCTTGGTAGGCTGGCACGCGACACTGCAGGATCCTAAACCTGAATATAGAAAAGCAGCTTTCGCTCCAGACCTTTCTTTCTGTCTGGAAACTTCTCTCTCTCTCTTTCTTTCTACCCTTTTTCTACCTATTTTCTACATGCCAATATGTCTTTCTGAATGGCCAAATAGTTACACAGATATTTACAGTAAACGGATTCATGCGTGTGTCAGGGTTGAGCTCATTTGCTATGGTTGACTTTGTCTGGCTATGGGATCCAGGAAAGCTGTTCGGGACAAATCCAGCATTTTACTTATTCTCTTTGGTACTAAATGGGAACCAGAAACAGAGAGTATGTTTAGAATCCTGCAGTACACATGCCAGGCACAATAATGTGACGATGGGCAAAAAAAAAAAGGAAAAAAAAGAGTAACGTTGCAACGACGACGACAATACTGATATCAATCAAAAGATAAAGAAAAAAGCTCTGGGGGGGGGGGGGATAACCTTACCTGTGTTCCAGCCTGGCCCACCTTTTGCAGCTAAAGAATGGTTTGACAACAGAATACAGGGTAATCTAGCAACGTGTGCAAAGCAAAGAGTAGGTCAGCTCAACTCTCAATCAGAACAACTCTTGAACAGTCTGTCTAAAAAGATAAGCTCTTCAGTCAGTGTCAAGGAAAATACTTCTTCAAGTGGGGACTTATGTCGGTAGGGACTTAATTCAGTGAGGAGTGAGGACTTATTCTATTCAGGCGTGGATGTAACCATAGTCATCCTACTGCATCAGTGGGGACTGAAGTGTGAAGTGGTGCTGAAGTAATTGGCTTTTCAACTAATGACAAATTGTACAACTTTGGGAGACGTTAGGACCGTTAGGTGGCAATAGATACTTCTCCTAGTACATATATATATTAGTATTAATATATAGTTAGTAGATGTGTTAGTATACCACCTGTTCCTTTGGGGAGTTCTTACCGCGGTACACATCATGTAGCCCACGCCGAAGTCGAAGCGACACTGTTCGTTCATGGAGTAGTGCAGACCAGGAAGTCTGGGCAGGGACGGCCAGTTATGTTCGTAGGGGTCGTCACGGAGACAGTCGTAGGATCTGGGGAAGGAGTCAAAAGAGATGTGAGCTAACAGTGTTTTCATTTTCATTTCAGGTTTCATTTACAGTGAATAATGGAGAGTGCTAGAGTTTTAATATATTTTTGATTTTATTGTTTGGAACAATCGTTGCAGCAAAATTTCAGTTCAGGACCCCTCCTCAGGCTGCATGAGTTTTCATATTGGAGAACCGTATGCTGAACACTGCCAGACCTAGTAGAGTGGAGTTCCTATAGTTTCTTTGATGTCTGGAGTCATTCAGTTCTAGTGAAAAGGAATGTAAACAAGTTGTTTGGATTGTAATGTGTGTAAGCATGTGTGTGTGTATACAGTGTGTGTATATAGTGTGTGTGTACAGTAGATGTGTGTGTATACAGTGTGTGTGTGTGTACAGTAGGTGTGTGTGTTTATACAGTGTGTGTGTTAGACTCACTGTAGGTATCGTCCTAGCTCCTGCTGGCTACAGCGGGACCAGTGGAAGCGGTGGAAGGCAGCTTGCACCAACGGGGCCATGATGCTCCCCATGTGCACCTCGTCTCCACAGCGATTCCCCTGGCCGTCGTGTTCCATACCCAGCCTGAAGGAGGGGGAGGGGGGAGGGGGGAGGGGAGGGACAGGCGTATGGGTCTACTTCAATGTGTCATGGTGAATATAATGTTTTTTTAACCGTTTTTTACAATCACTTTGGCACTAATTTCAGAACCTTGACGTAATTTTTCAAAACTCTAGACACAAAACTCACAACCAATGATCAAAATGCACATTTTTCAAAACTCTAACACTTTTTTCAATTGCTTGGATACAATACACATAAAACTAAGATCATTTGTTCATTTAACAAAAGTCACCTGTTCAATATGACACAACTTAACATCAAAGTACTACTATTTCAAAAGGCAATTCACACATTACATTTCAGATGAGTGCCTATTCATTTCATTACAATTATCCAACTATCAATTGATACAACTGCTTAAAATGATAAGTAACTGTTGCATTGCTCTTAATGCATAGTTGTATGGAAACAGACAAACAATATTCCATGTTTAGATCATGTAAGTTTCAAAGTAACGAGATTCATTGTCACCAATTAGCGTGGAGCATGAACCAATAAGACTACATTATCTATGGATGTAATATCTCATCATCATTCTTTATCAGACACCGTTTCTATGGTCCCCTTGTAACCTTCCTTGATGAGCTCGATCAGGCCTGTAGAGCTGGTGGCGTGACCTATGTCATTGTGTGGGATAATGTCAGGTTCCACCAAGCTCATATGGTGCAAGCATGGTTTCAGGCCCATGCACAATTTACCACCCTGTATTTACCCCCATACTCTCCTTTCCTTAACCCGATTGAGGAATTTTTCTCCACATGGAGATGGAAGGTTTATGATAGGCGCCCTCATGAACAAGTCACTCTTCTCCAGGCCATGGATGACGCATGCAATGACATCACGGCAGACCAGTGTCAGGCCTGGATTCGCCATGGCCAAAGGTTTTTTCCAAGATGTTTGGCTAATGAAAACATCCATTGTGATGTAGATGAGAACCTGTGGCCAAAACCACAAGACAGAGTTGATGAAAATGTACAAGTACAGTAATCACTCCTATGTTTAGCTTTTTACAGTACAAGCAAGCAAGTTGAGGAACACTGCATTTGATGTTTTACAGTACTGTATTGTTTTTCATCAATATATTTCAGATTTTGTTCAATGATTCCACTGTGTCTGTAGTATTCTCTCTACTACTGTAGTACTTTTACAGGGATGTATTTACATGTAGTACCATAATGAAATATGTATCACCTGTTTTGTACTACAATATTTAATGATCGTACGAACAATGACACAGTGAAACTATCGGTGGCTTGTGTGTGGGTGATCTAAATTAACGTTTCACTGGTATTTCACAATAAATTTGTTTTTTGAACCAATGATTGTGCAAGTGCAAGATTTCTTTAAAGATATGAATGCACAATGCAATGTTTTGAACATTGGACAGCCTGTGTTACAAGTGATGACCGTTTTGAGTTTTGTGTCTAGAGTTTTGAAAAATTACGTCAAGGTTCTGAAATTAGTGCCAAAGTTATTGTAAAAAACGGTATTGTGTGTAGCCCTAAGTCGATACAGTGTGTGTGTGAGTTTGTGTGTTTGAGTGTGTGTGAGTGTGTGTGATTAAGTGTGTGCGTGTATGTGTGTGTGTGAGTGAGTGTGTGTTTGAGTGTGAGTGTGTGTGTGTGTGAGTGTGTGTGTGTGTGTGTGTGTGTTTGAATGTGTGTGTTTGAGTGTGTGTGTTTGAGAATGTGTGTTTGAGTGTGTGTGTTTGAGTATGAGTGTGTGTGTGTGTGTGAGTGTGTGTGTTTGAGTGTGTGTGTGTTTGAGTGTGAGTGTGTGAGTGTGTGTGTTTGAGTGTGTGTGTTTGAGTGTAAGTGTGTGTGTTAGTGTGTGTGTTTGAGTGTGTGTGTACTCACACATGTCCCGTCTCATGTGCTACCACAAAGGCAGAAGAGAAGCCATCCTCATGGTTCAGAGTACAGCTCCTCACTGGGTGACACATCCCTGTTACTGGAGCATAACCTGAAGGAAGGAGACAGGAGGGAGAGAGCAGTGAGACGGAGGGAGGGAGAGAGGGAGGAAGAGAGGAGGGAGAGGAAGTGAGGGAGGGAGGGAGAGGCAGGGAGGGAGAGAGAGGGAGAGAGAGGAGGGAGGAAGTTGTAATAGAGAGAGAGAAGGGTGGAGTCAGGGATCGGTAGGAAGAAAGGGAGCAAGAAACAGGAACACCAAACAGGAACCTCTCAGTAGCTAGAGCTTTGTGACCTGACTGTGTCTCTTATTCGGCTCTCTCCGAGGATGACCTGTCGCTGTCTCTCAGTTATCTGTTCTCTCTAGTGGCTAGCAGGTCTGTGTTTGCAGTCTATCTGTGTTCTCACTAGCAGGTCTGTGTTTGCAGTCTCTCTGTGTTCTCACTAGCAGGTCTGTGGCTGCAGTCTCTCTGTGTTCTCACTAGCAGGTCTGTGGCTGTAGTCTCTCTGTTCTCACTAGCAGGTCTGTGG
>NC_059193.1:21973592-21978592 GCF_020615455.1 Coregonus clupeaformis
TAGTCTCTCTCTCCTTCACCTCTCCTGCTCTGTCTTACTATGTCAGCCACTCCTCTGTAGTCTCTCTCTCCTTCACCTCTCCTGCTCTGTCTTACTATGTCAGCCACTCCTCTGTAGTCTCTCTCTCCTTCTATTTTCAACATACACACGGTACAGTTCAGTTCAGCCTCTTTGTGCTGCGATGAAGACACAGTATGACCGCTTCTCTGCTCACATGATGGAGTATGAACTGTATGTGGTACACTAACATATCTGTGTGTGTGTGTGTTTGTGTGTGTGTGTGTGTGTTTGTGTGTATGTTCAGGGTCATTCGGCCAATCTGCAGGCTGCCTGCGTGTGCACTGCTCCGTTGCCACTGTAATTGGGGATGATGGACAGCCGGAGCCCTGGCCTGAGCTGCATGCGGATAGGGGCGGGGCCATGAGAGACGGTCTAGGAGTGCGTGTTTTTGTGTGTGTGTTTGTGCGTGTGTGTGTGCATGCCCGTGTGTGTTTGTGTGCTCGTGAGTGTATGTCTGTACTCTGAAGAACTCCATTGGGACAAGACAGTGAGAGGAGAAGAGAAGGAAGAGGAGGGTAGTGAATTTGAGGGGGTGGGGCCAAGTTGAAAAGTCAAAATGGTCTATATCGTAAAAATGTATGAAAACAAAAATGAGCTTTTTGGTCTTAATTTAGGGTTAAGGTTAGGCATAAGGTTAGCAGTGTGGTTAAAGTTAGGGTTAAGGTTAGGGTTAGGCATAAGGTTAGCAGTGTGGTTAAAGTTAGGGTTAAGGTTAGGTTTAAAGTCAGATTTTAAGAATAGAAATATTAGAACTTCTGGCTTTGCAGCTTGGCCAGATAGTGTCAACAGAAGGGAATATAGATGATGTGATATAGAGGAATATAGATTATATGACATAGAGATAAAGCAATATAGATGATGTGATATAAAGGTAAAGGAATATAGATGATGTGATATAAAGGAACATAGATGATGTGATATAGAGGTAAAGGAATATAGATGATGTGATATAAAGGTAAAGGAATATAGATGATGTGATATAAAGGAACATAGATGATGTGTTATAGAGGTAAAGGAATATAGATGATGTGATATCGAGATAAAGGAATATAGATGATGTGATATAAAGTTAAAGGAATATAGATGATGTGATATAGAGGTAAAGGAATATAGATGATGTGATATAGGGGTAAAGGAATATAGATTATGTGATATAGAGGTAAAGGAATATAGATGATGTGATATAAAGGAATATAGATGATGTGATATAAAGTTAAAGGAATATAGATGATGTGATATAGAGGTAAAGGAATATAGATGATATGATATAAAGGAAAATAGATGATGTGATATCGAGGTAAAGGAATATATATGATGTGATATAGAGGTAAAGGAATATAGATGATGTGATATAGAGGAATATAGATGATGTGATATAAAGGTAAAGGAATATAGATGATGTGATATAGAGGTAAAGGAATATAGATGATGTGATATAAAGTTAAAGGAATATAGATGATGTGATATAGAGGTAAAGGAATATAGATGATATGATATAGAGATAAAGGAATATATATGATGTGATATAGAGGTAAAGGAATATATATGATGTGATATAGAGGTAAAGGAATACAGATTATGTGATATAAAGGAATATAGATTATGTGATATAAAGGTAAAGGAATATAGATGATGTGATAAAAAGGAATATAGATGATGTGATATAGAGGAATATAGATGATGTGTTATAAAGGAATATAGATTATGTGATATAAAGGAATATAGATTATGTGATATAAAGGTAAAGGAATATAGATGATGTGATAAAAAGGAATATAGATGATGTGATATAGAGGTAAAGGAATATAGATTATGTGATATAAATGTAAAGGAATATAGATGATGTGATATAAAGGAATATAGATGATGTGTTATAAAGGAATATAGATGATGTGATATAGAGGTAAAGGAATATAGATGATGTGATATAAAGGAATATAGATGATGTGATATAGAGGAATATAGATGATGTGTTATAAAGGAATATAGATTATGTGATATAAAGGAATATAGATTATGTGATATAAAGGTAAAGGAATATAGATGATGTGATAAAAAGGAATATAGATGATGTGATATAGAGGTAAAGGAATATAGATTATGTGATATAAATGTAAAGGAATATAGATGATGTGATATAAAGGAATATAGATGATGTGTTATAAAGGAATATAGATGATGTGATATAGAGGTAAAGGAATATAGATGATGTGATATAAAGGAATATAGATGATGTGATATAAAGTTAAAGGAATATAGATGATGTGATATAGGGGTAAAGGAATATAGATGATGTGATATAGAGGTAAAGGAATATAGATTATGTGATATAGAGGTAAAGGAATATACATTATGTGATATAGAGGTAAATGAATATACATTATGTGATATAGAGGTAAAGGAATATAGATTATGTGATATAGAGGTAAAGGAATATAGATGATGTGATATAGAGGAATATAGATGATGTGATATAAAGTTAAAGGAATATAGATGATGTGATATAGAGGTAAAGGAATATAGATGATGTGATATAAAGGAATACAGATGATGTGATATAAAGTTAAAGGAATATAGATGATGTGATATAGGGGTAAAGGAATATAGGTGATGTGATATAGAGGTAAAGGAATATAGATTATGTGATATAGAGGTAAAGGAATATACATTATGTGATATAGAGGTAAAGGAATATAGATGATGTGATATAGGGGTAAATGAATATAGATGATGTGATATAGAGGTAAAGGAATATAGATTATGTGATATAGAGGTAAAGGAATATAGATTATGTGATATAGAGGTAAAGGAATATAGATTATGTGATATAGAGGTAAAGGAATATACAGTGGGGGAAAAAAGTATTTAGTCAGCCACCAATTGTGCAAGTTCTCCCACTTAAAAATATGAGAGAGGCCTGTAATTTTCATCATAGGTACACGTCAACTATGACAGACAAAATTAGGAAAAAAATTCCAGAAAATCACATTGTATGATTTTTTATGAATTTATTTGCAAATTATGGTGGACAATACGTATTTGGTCAATAACAAAAGTTTCTCAATACTTTGTTATATACCCTTTGTTGGCAATGACACAGGTCAAACGTTTTCTGTAAGTCTTCACAAGGTTTTCACACACTGTTGCTGGTATTTTGGCTCATTCCTCCATGCAGATCTCCTCTAGAGCAGTCATGTTTTGGGGCTGTCGCTGGGCAACACAGACTTTCAACTCCCTCCAAAGATTTTCTATGGGGTTGAGATCTGGAGACTGGCTAGGCCACTCCAGGACCTTGAAATGCTTCTTACGAAGCCACTCCTTCGTTGCCCGGGCGGTGTGTTTGGGATCATTGTCATGCTGAAAGACCCAGCCA
Organism: Coregonus clupeaformis; assembly: GCF_020615455.1. Lineage (NCBI taxonomy): Eukaryota > Metazoa > Chordata > Actinopteri > Salmoniformes > Salmonidae > Coregonus > Coregonus clupeaformis. The sequence continues at coordinate 21,977,026 of NC_059193.1, forward strand.
CGTTTCATCTTCAATGCCCTTGCTGATGGAAGGAGGTTTTCACTCAAAATCTCACGATACGTGGCCCCATTCATTCTTTCCTTTACACGGATCAGTCGTCCTGGTCCCTTTGCAGAAAAACAGCCCCAAAGCATGATGTTTCCACCCCCATGCTTCACAATAGGTATGGTGTTCTTTGGATGCAACTCAGCATTCTTTGTCCTCCAAACATGACGAGTTGAGTTTTTACCAAAAAGTTATATTTTGGTTTCATCTGACCATATGACATTCTCCCAATCCTCTTCTGGATCATCCAAATGCACTCTATCAAACTTCAGACGGGCGTGGACATGTACTGGCTTAAGCAGGGGGACACGTGTTGCACTGCAGGATTTGAGTCCCTGGCGGCGTAGTGTGTTACTGATGGTAGGCTTTGTTACTTTGGTCCCAGCTCTCTGCAGGTCATTAATTATGTCCCCCCGTGTGGTTCTGGGATTTTTGCTCACCGTTCTTGTGATCATTTTGACCCCACAGGGTGAGATCTTGCGTGGAGCCCCAGATCGAGGGAGATTATCAGTGGTCTTGTATGTCTTCCATTTCCTAATAATTGCTCCCACAGTTGATTTCTTCAAACCAAGCTACTTACCTATTGCAGATTTAGTCTTCCCAGCCTGGTGCAGGTCTACAATTTTGTTTCTGGTGTCCTTTGACAGCTCTTTGGTCTTGGCCATAGTGGAGTTTGGAGTGTGACTGTTTGAGGTTGTGGACAGGTGTTTTTTATACTGATAATAAGTTCAAACAGGTGCCATTAATACAGGTAACGAGTGGAGGACAGAGGAGCCTCTTAAAGAAGAAGTTACAGGTCTGTGAGAGCCAGAAATCTTGCTTGTTTGTAGGTGACCAAATACTTATTTTCCACCTTAATTTGCAAATAAATTCATTAAAAATCCTACAATGTGATTTTCTGGATTTTTTTTCCTCATTTTGTCTGTCATAGTTGACGTGTACCTATGATGAAAATTACAGGCCTTTCTCATCTTTTTAAGTGGGAGAACTTGCACAATTGGTGGCTGACTAAATACTTTTTTTCCCCACTGTAGATGATGTGATTTAGGGGTAAAGGAATATAGATTATGTGATATAGGGGTAAAGCATATTCGAGGGTAGGGACAATACTTTCTATCTATCCTATATCTGTAGAAACATCCTGCAGGGTAGTCCTTCCTCAATCACACACACACACCCATACAAGCATGCACGCGCACACACACACTTACAGATAGATAGGTAGAATTACACTGCAGCATCTACTGGTCTGTCTGCCTGTTTGTCTGTCTGTCAGTCTGTCTGTCTGTCTGCCTGTCTGTCTGCCTGTCTGCCTGTCTGTCTGTCTGCCTGTCTGTCTGCCTGTCTGAAGGCTATTATTGATTGTTTATCTTAGTCTGGACTTCCCATGATTCCTTGCTCCAGCCCACCAGAGGAAAAGCCGGTTGCATAACGGCAGTTTTTCTGTGTGCTTTGGTGCTGAACTGTGAAGGCGTGCGACTTTGAAAACCCTCCCCTGGGATCCACATGCTTTTAGTTCCAC
>NC_059193.1:21981092-22066092 GCF_020615455.1 Coregonus clupeaformis
CCATTTGATTAACTGTTCAGCAGTCTTATGGCTTGGGGTAGAAGCTGTTAAGGAGCCTTTTGGTCCCAGACTTGGTGTTCCAGTACCACTTGCAGTGCCGTAGCAGAGAGAACAGTATGACTTGGGTGTCTGGAGTCTTTGACAATTCTTAGGGCCTTCCTCTGACACCGCCTGGTATAGAGGTCCTGGATGGCAGGAAACTTGGCCCCAGTGATGTACTGGGCCGTACGCATTACCTCTGTAGTGCCTTGCGGTTGGATGCCGAGCAGTTGCCATACGAAGGGTTGATGCAGCCAGTCAAGATGCTCTCAATGGTGCAGCTGTAGATATTTTTTGAGGATCTGAGGGCCCATGCCAAGTCTTTTCAGCCTCCTGAGGAGGAAGAGGAGTTGTCGTGTCTCCTTCACGACTATGTTGATGTGTGTGGACCATTATTGGTCCTTGGTGATGTGGACACTGTGGAACTTGAAGCTCTTGACCTGCTCCACTATGGCTCCATCGACGTGAATGTGGGCGTGTTCGGCCCTCCTTTCCCTGTAGTCCACGATCAGCTCCTTTGTCTTGCTCACGTTGAGGGAGAGGTTGTTGTCCTGGCACCACACTGCCAGATCTCTGACCTCCTCCCTATAGGCTGTCTCATCGTCGTCGGTAATCAGGCCTACCACCATCGTGTTGTTGGCAAACTTAATGATGGTAAACAGGGAGTACAGGAGGGGACTGAGCACACACCCCTAAGTTCAGAGTGTTAGTTCAGAGTGTTACTCCAGAGTGTTACTCCAGAGTGTTAGTTCAGAGTGTTACTTCAGAGTGTTAGTTCAGAGTGTTACTCCAGAGTGTTAGTTCAGAGTGTTACTCCAGAGTGTTAGTTCAGAGTGTTACTCCAGAGTGTTAGTTCAGAGTGTTACTCCAGAGTGTTAGTTCAGAGTGTTACTCCAGAGTGTTAGTTCAGAGTGTTAGTTCAGAGTGTTACTTCAGAGTGTTAGTTCAGAGTGTTAGTTCAGAGTGTTACTTCAGCTTGTTAGTTCAGAGTGTTACTCCAGAGTGTTAGTTCAGCGTGTTTGTTCAGAGTGTTACTTCAGCGTGTTACTTCAGAGTGTTAGTTCAGAGTGTTACTCCAGAGTGTTAGTTCAGAGTGTTACTTCAGAGTGTTACTCCAGAGTGTTAGTGCAGAGTGTTAGTTCAGAGTGTTACTTCAGAGTGTTACTCCAGAGTGTTAGTTCAGAGTGTTACTTCAGAGTGTTAGTTAAGAGTGTTACTCCAGAGTGTTACTCCAGAGTGTTAGTTCAGAGTGTTAGTTCAGCGTGTTAGTTCAGAGTGTTAGTTCAGCGTGTTAGTTTAGAGTGTTACTCCAGAGTGTTAGTTCAGAGTGTTAGTTCAGAGTGTTACTTCAGCCTGTTAGTTCAGAGTGTTAGTTCAGCGTGTTTGTTCAGAGTGTTACTTCAGCGTGTTACTTCAGAGTGTTACTTCAGAGTGTTACTCCAGAGTGTTAGTTCAGAGTGTTAGTTCAGAGTGTTAGTTCAGCGTGTTAGTTCAGCGTGTTAGTTCAGAGTGTTAGTTCAGAGTGTTAGTTCAGAGTGTTAGTTCAGCGTGTTAGTTCAGGGTGTTACTCCAGAGTGTTAGTTCAGCGTGTTAGTTCAGAGTGTTACTTCAGCGTGTTAGTACAGAGTGTTAGTTCAGAGTATTAGTTCAGAGTGTTAGTTCAGAGTGTTAGTTCAGAGTGTTAGTTCAGAGTGTGAGTTCAGAGTGTTGGTTCAGAGTGTTAGTTCAGCGTTTTAGTTCAGAGTATTAGTTCAGAGTGTTACTCCAGAGTGTTACTCCAGTGTGTTAGTTCAGCGTGTTAGTTCAGAGTGTTAGTTCAGAGTGTTAGTTCAGAGTGTTAGTACAGAGTAATACTCCAGAGTGTTAGTTCAGCGTGTCAGTTCAGAGTGTTAGTTCAGAGTGTTAGTTCAGAGTGTTACTCCAGAGTGTTAGTTTAGAGTGTTAGTTCAGAGTGTTAGTTCAGAGTGTTAGTTCAGAGTGTTACTCCAGAGTGTTACTTTAGCGTGTTAGTTCAGAGTATTAGTTCAGAGTGTTAGTTCAGAGAGTTACTCCAGAGTGTTAGTTCAGAGTGTTAGTTCAGAGTGTTAGTTCAGCTTGTTAGTTCAGAGTGTTACTCCAGAGTGTTAGTTCAGAGTGTTAGTTCAGAGAGTTAGTTCAGAGTGTTACTCCAGAGTGTTGGTTCAGAGTGTTAGTTCAGCGTGTTAGTTCAGCGTGTTAGTTCAGCGTGTTAGTTCAGAGTGTTAGTTCAGAGTGTTAGTTCAGAGTGTTACTTCAGAGTGTTACTTCAGCGTGTTAGCTCAGAGTGTTACTCCAGAGTGTTAGTCCAGAGTGTTAGTTCAGAGTGTTACTTCAGCGTGTTACTCCAGAGTGTTAGTTCAGAGTGTTACTTCAGAGTGTTAGTTCAGCGTGTTAGTTCAGAGTGTTACTCCAGAGTGTTAGTTCAGCGTGTTCGTTCAGAGTGTTACTTTAGCGTGTTACTTCAGAGTGTTACTTCAGAGTGTTAGTTCAGAGTGTTACTCCAGAGTGTTAGTTCAGCGTGTTAGTTCAGCGTGTTACTTCAGAGTGTTACTTCAGAGTGTTAGTTCAGAGTGTTAGTTCAGTGTGTTAGTTCAGAGTGTTACCCCAGAGTGTTAGTTCAGCGTGTTAGTTCAGAATGTTACTTCAGCGTGTTAGTTCAGAGTGTTAGTTCAGAGTGTTAGTTCAGAGTGTTACTCCAGAGTGTTACTTCAGCGTGTTAGCTCAGAGTGTTACTCCAGAGTGTTAGCTCAGAGTGTTACTCCAGAGTGTATGTTCAGAGTGTTAGTTCAGAGTGTTATTTCAGAGTGTTAGTTCAGAGTGTTACTTCAGTGTGTTAGTTCAGCGTGTTAGTTCAGAGTGTTACTCCAGAGTGTTAGTTCAGCGTGTTCGTTCAGAGTGTTACTTCAGCGTGTTACTTCAGAGTGTTACTTCAGAGTGTTACTCCAGAGTGTTACTCCAGAGTGTTAGTTCAGAGTGTTAGTTCAGAGTGTTACTCCAGAGTGTTAGTTCAGCGTGTTAGTTCAGAGTGTTACTTCAGAGTGTTACTTCAGCGTGTTAGCTCAGAGTGTTACTCCAGAGGGTTAGTTCAGAGTGTTACTCCAGAGGGTTAGTTCAGAGTGTTAGTTCAGCGTGTTAGTTCAGAATGTTACTTCAGCGTGTTTGTTCAGAGTGTTAGTTCAGAGTGTTAGTTCAGAGTGTTAGTTCAGCGTGTTTGTTCTGAGTGTTACTTCAGAGTGTGCTGCTTATAGATGTGTACCATTTTCACTATTATTACATGGCTGGCCTTTCTCTGTTACCATGCAGGCCTTCAACACGGACATGATGCATTCATTAGCACCCATCACAGCCAGGCTAGCTTTATCAGCCACACAGACACAAACACGGACACACACAGCACTTCTATTAGGGCGGATGAGTTGGTTATTAACACCATCCAGCCATCTCCCTCATCACAAACAGTGTCTGTCAGTGTAAAGGTCTCCCATCAGTTAGACGGGGAAACAGAGTGTCCTCTAGGTTGATACAGTATCAATAAGCAGACACTGCAAGAGATCACAACACAATGGATGCATCTCGGGAATGCTCTCTCTCTCTCTCTCTCTCTCTCTCTCTCTCTCTCTCTCTCTCTCTCTCTCTCTCTCTCTCTCTCTCTCTCTCTCTCTCTCTCTCTCTCTCTCTCTCTCTCTCTCTCTCTCTCTCTCTCTCCCTCTCTCCCCCCCTCTCTCTCTCTCTCTCTCTCTCTCTCTCTCTCTCTCTCTCTCCCTCTCTCCCTCTCTCTCTCAATTACATTTCAATTACATTTCTCTCTCTCTCTCTCTCTCTCTCTCTCTCTCTCTCTCTCTCTCTCTCTCTCTCTCTCTCTCCTCTCTCTCCCTCTCCCCCTCTCTCTCTCTCTCTCTCTCTCTCTCTCTCTCTCTCCCCTCTCTCCCCCCCTCTCTCCCCCTCTCTCTCTCTCTCTCTCTCTCTCTCTCTCTCTCTCTCTCTCTCTCTCTCTCTCTCTCTCTCTCTCTCTCTCTCTCTCTCTCTCTCTCTCTCTCTCTCTCTCTCTCTCTCTCTCTCTCTCCCTCTCCCCCCCTCTCTCTCTCTCTCTCTCTCTCTCTCTCTCTCTCTCTCTCTCTCTCTCCCTCTCTCCCTCTCTCTCTCAATTACATTTCAATTACATTTCAATTTAAGGGCTTTATTGGCATGGGAAACGTATGTTAACATTGCCAAAGCAAGTGAAGTAGATAGTAAACAAAAGTGAAATAAACAATACATATTAACAGTAAACATTACACTCAGAAGTTCCAAAAGAATAAAGACATTAAAGTACAAATGGGAAAATAAATAAACATAAATATGGGTTGTATTTACAATGGTGTTTGTTCTTCACTGGTTGCCCTTTTCAGGTCACAAATCTTTAAATGTTTAATTTTTATATATAAAATACATATACACATACATATACAGTTGAAGTCGGAAGTTTACACACACTTAGGTTGGAGTCATTAAAACTCGTTTTTCAACAACTCCACAAATGTCTTGTTAACAAACTATAGTTTTGGCATGTCGGTTAGGACATCTACTTTGTGAATGACACAAGTAATTTTTCCAACAATTGTTTACAGACAGATTATTTCACTTATAATTCACTGCATCACAATTCCAGTGGGTCAGAGGTTTACATATACTAAGTTGACTGTGCCTTTAAACAGCTTGGGAAATTCCAGAAAATGATGTCATGGCTTTAGAAGCTTCCGATAGGCTAATTGACATAATTTGAGTCAATTGGAGGTGTACCTGTGGATGTATTTCAAGGCCTACCTTCAAACTCAGTGCCTCTTTGCTTGACATCATAGAGAAATCAAAAGAAATCAGCCAAGACCTCTGAAAAATTATTGTAGACCTCTATAAGTCTGGTTCATCCTTGGGAGCAATTTCCAAACACCTGAAGGTACCACGTTCATCTGTACAAACAATAGTATGCAAGTATATACACCATGGGACAACGCAGCCGTCATACCGCTCAGGAAGGAGACGCGTTCTGTCTCCTAGAGATGAACGTACTTTGGTGCGAAAAGTGCAAATCAATCCCAGAACAACAGCAAAGGACCTTATGAAGATACTGGAGGAAACAGGTATACAATTATCTATATCCACAGTAAAACGAGTCCTGTATCGACATAACCTGAAAGACCGCTCAGCAAGAAAGAAGCCACTGCTCCAAAACCGCCATAAAAAAGCCAGACTACGGTTTGCAACTGCACATGGGGACAAAGATCGTACTTTTTGGAGAAATGTACTCTGGTCTGATGAAACAAAAATAGAACTGTTTGGCCGTAATGACCATTGTTATATTTGGAGGAAAAAGGGGGTTGCTTGCAAGCCGAAGAACACCATCCCAACGTGAAGCACGGGGGTGGCAGCATCATGCTGTGGGAGTGCTTTGCTGCAGGAGGGACTGGTGCACTTCACAAAATAGATGGCATCATGAGGAAGGAAAATTATGTGGATATATTGAAGCAACATCTCAAGACATCAGTCAGAAAGTTACAGCTTGGTCGCAAATGGGACTTCCAAATGGACAATGACCCTAAGCATACTTCCAAAGCTGTGGTAAAATGGCTTAAGGACAACAAAGTCACGGTATTGGAGTGGCCATTACAAAGCCCTGACCTCAATCCGATAGAAAATTTGTGGGCAGAACTGAAAAAGCGTGTGCGAGCAAGGAGGCCTACAAACCTGACTCAGTTACACCAGCTCTGTCAGGAGGAATGGGCCACAATTCACCCAACTTATTGTGGGAAGCTTGTGGAAGGCTACCCAAAAAGTTTGACACAAGTTATACAATTTAAAGGCAATGCTACCAAATGCTAATTGAGTGTATGTAAACTTCTGACCCACTGGGAATGTGATGAAAGAAACAAAAGCTGAAATAAATCATTCTCTCTACTATTATTCAGACATTTCACATTCTTAAAATAAAGTGGTGATCCTAACTGACCTAAAACAGGGAATTTCTACTAGGATTAAATGTCAGGAATTGTGAAAAACAGAATTGAAATGTATTTGGCTAAGGTGTATGTAAACTTCCGACTTCAACTGTACATTTCCTTAAAAAATATATATATTTCCCTTTATTACTTTCCAACCCCACCACCCCTTCCGTAATTGAAGTAAACTAGTGAACAACAATGTTTAGGTCTCTACTTCCAGCTTATACATACTATATACTGTGATGTCACGAGAGGCTGTGTCCTGGAGGGACGTTACATCCCCCTGAGGTGGCTGCAAACCCAGACAGCTATGGCTCCATCTGCTGGTATGGTCGGGAACTCCACCCCTCTATGGCCAATCTTCCCACGCAGCTGAAACAAATGAGGAGCTGATGAGCTGAAGGTTTGGGAAGGGAAGAGACACAGTCTCCAACCTGGGCTCTCTGGAGAACAAGAGTGCTGCACGTCCACTTCCATGAGGAATATAAGGATTTGGAGATACTTACCTTTGGGAAATACTCACCTTTGGATATATGCACCTGTGGAAATACGTGAGAGACATTTGGAAGGACTTTTTTGCTGGGTTGGCCACTAGCTGCAACGTGGACTACAGTAAGGCTGGGGAAAAGTTATCTGAGCGAGTGAGAATTATGATTTTGGATGTGGAAGAGACATCCCTGAACTGTTAACCCTTAAAGAGCCACAAGAGAACAGAATTTTGTTATATTTTCGTTAATTTCCCAAGACCTATAATAAAATCCTTGTTTTGTTTGAACCTTGTCTCCTTGCACTACTTGAGCAATCCCGCTGAAAGCTGTGTAGCCTCTCGTGACGTCACAGATGGTGGAGAATACGGGCACGCTCAAGCGTTAATAGTGCATGTCAGAGGAGGATACCGAAGGTTTGATCACCCAGTTTTCCAAGTTGGCCGTAGGCTCCCCGCCCGACTGAAATGGAGGACATATTGAAAGCCCTTGTTGCTGGCCAGCAAGCCCAGATGCAAGCAAACGTGGCTCTCTTGGAGGAGCAAAAGAAAGCCAACCTTCTGAAGGCAGAGGAATTGCAGTTGCAGAGACAGAGGGTGGTCCAAAATACCCGCCCAATAAAGGCAAGTGACTTTATATCTAAGATGGGAGCTACCGATGACATTGAGGCATACCTGCATGCATTTGAGGCCACGGCCACTAGGGAAGCCTGGCCCAAGCAACAGTGGGTTGGTCTGTTAGCCCCCTTTCTAACCGGGGAATCGCTGAATGCTGTCCGGGACCTGGGCGCTGACCAGGTTACTGACTATGATGCCCTGAAGTCTGAGATCCTCAGCAGATATGGACTCACAAAGTTTGGTATGGCCCAGCGCTTTCACAGCTGGACCTTCCAACCAGACCAACCTCCTCGGGCGCAGATGCATGAACTTGTCCGAATCGCAAGGAAATGGCTGGATCCGCAGAGGAATACAGCAGCGGCGGTGGTGGAGGCCGTTGTGGTGGATCGTTACCTACGCGCCCCTGCCTTATGAGGCAAAACGGTTCATCAGTCAACAGGCCTTGACCACGGCTGATCTGACCGTGGAAGCTGTGGAAAAGTACCAGGCCACAGCGGAGATGCTGAATGCTTCCCGAAAAGACCCCAGGAGTGCGGCCCCACCACAAATGGGAAGAACCCGTCCAAAGGACCCCAAGGTCTCGAACCCAGCCACGTCAGGACTTATCCCTGCTCCAGGGGGGAGCCAGAAACCAGGCGGGTCCAAGAAGAGTACACCAGGAGGGGGAAACTCGACAGTGTTACCGGTGTGGGGAGATGGGACATATCTCCTGGCAGTGTGGGAAACCAGCCGATGAACCTATGCCCACTGCGGAGTCCTCCAGCTCAGCACCCACACACCGTTTTGCCTCGCTCTTGGGAGTCGTAGATGGCGGCCCAGATCGACCCCCCCACCTGCCCGGTAACTGTGAATCACCATGATGTGGAGGCCTTACTGGATTCTGGTAGCCGGGCCACCCTGGTGCGTAAGGATTTGGTGGGCCCAACGTGTCTGACCCCCGGGGAAAGTCCTCCCAGTTTCCTGTGTCCATGGGGACACCAGAGAATACCCCATTACTGAACTTACAATGACCAGCACACGGGGAACCATACACACGACGGCGGGGGTGGTTGATTCCCTCCCCGTCCCTGTCCTAATTGGACGAGACTGCCCAGCCTTTTACCCACTCTGGAGAGAGTCTCAGGAGAGGATAACCCGAGTACCTCGGAAACGGAGAGGCAAGACTCATCCTGGGAAGGCTCCGGTGCAATCCTCTGAGTTACTCACTCCCGCCCGGGCTCTGATAGGGATGGCAGGTGCCCAGACCGACACAGAGACGGAGCTACAGAATCTGGACAAAGAACTGTCTGGTCTGGAAGGGGACCGCTGAGAGGTATCGTTTGTTAAAGCAACAGTTAGACATGAAGACAGAAGAGTTAGATATCCTCCAGGCTAAACTCCAACAGAGCTCCTTCCCTAAGCAACAGGAGGAGCTGGAGAGGCTGCGCAGGACCATCGAGGAGTGTGAGGAGACCCTGCGCAGTAGTAAGGAGGTCCAGAAGAAGGCAGAGGAGAAGTACAAGGTGTTGGAGAACAAGATGAAGAATGCGGAGGCAGAGAGAGAGAAGGAACTGAAAGCTGCTCAATAGAAGCTAAACTCTGCTAAAACCAAGGCTGATGCGTTCAGTAAGAAACTCAAGGAGAGACAACAGGAGGCTGAGTCCCTGGTCCTAGAGTTGGAGGAGTTGAAGAGAGAGCAGTCTGGCAAGCACCACGGCAATGCGGACGCCCTCTCCCGGCGTGATGCCTTCTTCGCTGCCTTTGCCCCGACGAGGACGTCGGGTCCCGAGGAGGGGGATGTGTGATGTCACGAGAGGCTGTGTCCTGGAGGGACGTTACATCCCCCTGAGGTGGCTGCAAACCCAGACAGCTATGGCTCCATCTGCTGGTATGGTCGGGAACTCCACCCCTCTATGGCCAATCTTCCCACGCAGCTGAAACAAATGAGGAGCTGATGAGCTGAAGGTTTGGGAAGGGAAGAGACACAGTCTCCAACCTGGGCTCTCTGAAAAACAAGAGTGCTGCACGTCCACTTCCATGAGGAATATAAGGATTTGGAGATACTTACCTTTGGGAAATACTCACCTTTGGATATATGCACCTGTGGAAATACGTGAGAGACATTTGGAAGGACTTTTTGCTGGGTTGGCCACTAGCTGCAACGTGGACTACAGTAAGGCTGGGGAAAAGTTATCTGAGCGAGTGAGAATTATGATTTTGGATGTGGAAGAGACATCCCTGAACTGTTAACCCTTAAAGAGCCACAAGAGAACAGAATTTTGTTATATTTTCGTTAATTTCCCAAGACCTATAATAAAATCCTTGTTTTGTTTGAACCTTGTCTCCTTGCACTACTTGAGCAATCCCGCTGAAAGCTGTGTAGCCTCTCGTGACGTCACAATACGTTTTATGGACACAGTCAATTTTACAATAATTCTATTTTGTTTGTTTTTACTCCTGAACTTCCTCTACCATCAACCTCTCCGATCATTTTCATGATGTCCATCCGGTTTGCTTCTACAGTGAGGGAAAAAAGTATTTGATCCCCTGCTAATTTTGTACGTTTGCCCACTGACAAAGAAATGATCAGTCTATAATTTTAACGGTAGGTTTATTTGAACAGTGAGAGGCAGAAAAACAAAACAAAAATCCAGAAAAACGCATGTCAAAAATGTTATACATTGATTTGCATTTTAATGAGGGAAATAAGTATTTGACCCCCTCTCAATCAGAAAGATTTCTGGCTCCCAGGTGTCTTTTATACAGGTACTGAGCTGAGATTAGGAGCACACTCTTAAAGGGAGTGCTCCTAATCTCAGCTTGTTACCTGTATAAAAGACACCTGTCCACAGAAGCAATCAATCAATCAGATTCCAAACTCTCCACCATGGCCAAGACGAAATAGCTTTCCAAGGACGTCAGGGACAAGATTGTAGACCTACACAAGGCTGGAATGGGCTACAAGACCATCGCCAAGCAGCTTGGTGAGAAGGTGACAACAGTTGGTGCGATTATTCGCAAATGGAAGAAACACAAAATAACTGTCAATCTCCCTTGGCCTGGGGCTCCATGCAAGATCTCACCTTGTGGAGTTGTCAATGATCTCAAGGCAGCTGGGACCATAGTCACCAATAAAACAATTGGTAACACACTACGCCGTGAAGGACTGAAATCCTGCAGCGCCCGCAAGGTCCCCCTGCTCAAGAAAGCACATATACAGGCCCATCTGAAGTTTGCCAATGAACATCTGAATGATTCAGAGGAGAACTGGGTGAAAGTGTTGTGGTCAGATGAGACAAAAATCGAGCGCTTTGGCATTAACTCAACTCGCCGTGTTTGGAGGAGGAGGAATGCTGCCTATGACCCCAAGAACACCATCCCCACCGTCAAACATGGAGGTGGAAACATTATGCTTTGGGGGTGTTTTTCTGCTAAGGGGACAGGAGAACTTCACCGCATCAAAGGGACGATGGACGGGGCCATGTACCGTCAAATCCTGGGTGAGAACCTCCTTCACTCAATCAGGGCATTGAAAATGGGTCGTGGATGGGTATTCCAGCATGACAATGACCCAAAACACACGGCCAAGGCAACAAAGGAGTGGCTCAAGAAGAAGCACATTAAGGTCCTGGAGTGGCCTAGCCAGTCTCCAGACCTTAATCCCATAGAAAATATGTGGAGGGAGCTGAAGGTTCGAGTTGCCAAACGTCAGCCTCGAAACCTTAATGACTTGGAGAAGATCTGCCAAGAGGAGTGGGACAAAATCCCTCCTGAGATTTGTGCAAACCTGGTGGCAAACTACAAGTAACGTCTGACCTCTGTGATTGCCAACAAGGGTTTTGCCACCATGTACTAAGTCATGTTTTGCAGAGGGGTCAAATACTTGTTTCCCTCATTAAAATAAATAACATTCTATTGGTAGCAATAATTTTATATAATAATTTAAATTGAAAAAATTATAAGTTTTGAATCCGGCGTCGTTTTGCGTATCAGTTCATAAACACTATGCCATGGGATCGGTATGTCAAAAATCTCTTCCCAACTATTTTGCAATCTATATGGGATGGCTGTCAATCCTTTGGTCCTTAAATGAAACTGGTATACTTTGTTATTTATCACAGTTTTCTTTAACCAATTATGTTCTTTAATGTAAGGCCGACAGACAAGTTCCTTACATTTTCCCCCTTCCACTTTCCTCTTCCATTTTGCGGTAATGCTGCAATTTTTTGGTTGTAATTTTGGGTAGAGCAGCCATTTCCACATGTGCGACATAACTCCACCAGTCCTACCGATGATATCATTCATGAAGATTATACCTTTTTTTAAACATGTTGTCAAAATAAATTGTTTTTTTATCAATTAGTATATTTGAGTTTAACCAAAATATTTGTTGCATTATTTGTTCTGTCGTTTTTGGAGGATTAAATTGAAATTGCAACCAACTTTCTATGGCTTGTTTTAAAAATAGTGATATTTGGGAGATTATTTCCTTTTCAAATAACTGAAAGTGTGAGGTTGTAATCTGAATAAAGGGAAAAAGGCCATTCTTGAACATTGGGTGAGACAATCTTACTAATTTGCTAGAGAACCAGTTCGGATTTAAGTATAACTTTTGTATGACTGAAGCTTTTAATGATAGGTCTAATGCTTTAATATTTAATAATTTCTGTCCTCCGAATTCATATTCATTATATAAATAGGCCTGTTTAATTTTGTCTGGCTTGCCGTTCCAAATAAAATGAAATATTTTTTTCTCATATAATTAAAAAAACTGTAGGCAAGACCATAAGCAAATAGGTAAACTGGGATAATACTAAAGAGTTAATCAAGGTGATTTTTCCACAAATTGACAGGTATTTACCTTTCCATGGTAGCAAGATCTTATCTATTTTTGCTAACCTTCTATTAAAATGTATTGGAGTGAGATCATTTATTTTATTTGGGATATTTATTCCGAGTACATCCACATCACCATCAGACCATTTTATTGGTAAACTACATGGTAATGTAAATTTTTTATTTTTAGTGATCCAATACGTAATATAGTACATTTATCATAATTTGGTTGTAATCCAGAGGGGTTAGAAAATGTATCTAGATCCTCTATGAGGCTGTGGAGGGATTCAAGTTGTGGATAAAAAAAAAAAAAGAATCATAAGCGTACAATGACACCTTTGTTTTTAAGCCCTGGATTTCTAATCCTTTGATATTATTGTTATTTCTGATTTTAATAGCTTCTAGCATCTCAATGGCCATAATAAATAGATATGCCGATAGTGGACAACCTTGTTTCACTCCTCTTGAAAGTTTAAAACTTTCGGAGATATAGCCATTATTTACTATTTTACACCTAGGGTTACTATACATTATTTTAACCCATTTTATAAGAGATTCTCAATACTGAGGTGTAAGGGGCCTCCAATTTTTTTAATGGACTGGATCTTTGAATTTTCCACTTGTATCCTGTTTCAGTAGAAATGAGATCAGACCTTCTTCTTGAGTGTCTGATAATCTACCATTTACATAGGAGTAGTTAAAACATGCTAATAATGGTCCTCTGAGTATATCAAAAAAGGTTTGGTATACCTCGACTGGTATGCCATCCAACCCTGCAGTTTTCCCGGACTTAAAGTCTTTAATTGCATCCAGAAGTTCCTCCTCTGTAATTTCACCTTCACATGAGTCTTTCTGTATGGCTGTTCATTTTACATTATCAATAGAAAATAAATCTCTACAATTAGCTTCAGTTAGAGGAGTTGGAGGTGACTGAAACAAAAACATATGCTTAAAGTACTTTGTTTCCTCCTTCAAAATATCATTTGGTGAATCATGGGCGACTCCGTCATTTGTAACCAGTTTCAGTAAATTATTTTTGGTAGCATTCCTATGCTGAAGATTAAAAAATAATTTGGTGCATTTTCCCCCATATTCCATCCAGTTAGCTTTATTTTTTATAACATATTACACTTGATCGTTCTTGAATAAGATTCTCCATTTCTTTTAGTTTTTCCTCTAATTTATTCTGAGCCTCTATGTTACAGTTTTTATTGCTATCTATCTGTTTTGTTAGACCTTCTATTTCCTTTGTTAGTATGCACTCTTTTGACCTAAATTGCTTTTGTTTTTGAGATGAGTACTGAATTGCATGGCCTCTAAAGGCACATTTAAAGGTGTCCCATACAATAAGGGGATTTGCTGTACCTATGTTATGTCGGAAAAAATCAGTTATGAATTCCTCTGTCCTAGTTAAAAACAAGTTATCATCCAATAGGATGATAAAAATACCATAGTGATTGAGTGTCCATATAGTTGTACCATGATATTTGCATTGCTACTAAGTAACCCTCCAATTGTTCTCCACTAATTCCCCCGCTAAAGCCCCTCCCCGTCCCAAGTTGGGCCGTCATCCCAGTGATCGGCATACCACCCCCGTCCCTCCAGATCCCTAGGGCCCCGAGAGGCCAGGACCCATCCATCGAAAACAGCACACAGTGCCACCCACAAAACAGAAGCAGGTCAACCGCCAAAAGCATTTCCAATGCTCTCACCTCAATATATGTATATACTGTATATAGCTATTTAAAATATATATCTATTCAAATATCTTGCATATCTTATTTTCCAGCATTATCAATTAATATGCGTAATAATGTCGGCAGTTCATGCATAGGATTTTAACCTATAACCCGGATTGCCATTGTATTACATTACATGTTTGACAAGCAATTATTATTTTAGCAAACAATTATTGTGGTTCATCCTATATTCTCCCTAACATCCTTACCCCCCTTGCAACAGATGTGGGATAAACACACACGCACATACTCTAACACACTCAAACCCTTTCCTCCACAATCAACCATAAAATCAGATGCTCAACGGTTATTACATCCCAGAGCCCAACTCAAGAAAGGACCTGATTTACGAATGCATATACGAATGCATTTACAGTTACAGCTGTTTGAGAAAGCATGCAAGATTGAGCAAAAATTGACAACAATGTGAGATTTGATTAATCTATTTAATCTATGTCAAGTCCTAGGTGATGGAGATCAGATCCATCCTCTTCACCTGAGACACAAACACTCTGGTCCCCCGTTGTAACCATTTTCCCCAAGCATCTCCGTGCAGTCAGACCTTTGATTATTTTGTGCCACCTGGGCCACAATGATTAAGCCCCCCTCTCTGATTGTTCAAGTGTGACCCCCTCCCCATGGGTTACTGCAGCCAGTGTTGCCAGCACTGCCACTACCTGGGTGGGGGTACCCCACCGGAATCCCCACCGGCTAGATACAAGGTCGTCAAGGTTCTCATTAGCAGCTTTGAGAATTTCCTTGTATATTATGCTCTCCCATTAGGGGGCTCTGGCTTTGTAGGTCACAAATCTTGCTGCTGTGATGACACACTGTGGTATTTCACCCATTAGATAAGGGAGTTTATCAAAATTGGGTTTGTTTAAAAATTCTTTGTGGATCTCTTTAATCTGATGGAAATATGTGCCTCTAATATGGTCATACATTTGGCAGGAGGTTAAGAAGTGCAGCTCAGTTTCCCCCTCATAATATTATTATGTCAATTAGCAGATGCGCTTATCCAGAGCAATTAGGGTTAAGTGCCTTGCTCAAGGGCACATCGGCAGATTATTCACCTAGTCGGCTCAGGGATTAGAACCAGCGACCTTTCAGTTACTGGCACAACGCTCTTAACCACTAAGCTACCTGCCGCCCCTGTGGGCAGTGTGCACATAGCCTGTCTTCTCTTGAGAGCCAGGTCTGCCTGCTTACTGCGGCCTTTCTCAATAGCAAGGCTATGCTCACTGAGTAATATTTTGTGACAACTGCATCCTCTCCTTCAGTGTCGAACTAAGCATGTAATTGTGTTGACAGTCATTGATCTACAAGTCATTTAGCCTAGTCAAAACTGCACACTGACCAACGAGAGGTAGGCCTATTGCTGATCTTGCACATCTGTCCGTCACCTTCAGCATTCAAATGTGCAATATTAGGCTTTATTAGTTGAGTGACCACCAATGTAATTTGCTAGGTTATTTTGATCGAATGCGCTGTTGAAAATTGTATTTTAACAGGATAAAAGTAGCCTAAGCTACCGCCGGAGACAACTCTCATCTGGCTATAGTGGTCCCGTGTAGCTCAGTTGGTAGAGCATGGCGTTTGCAACGCCAGGGTTGTGGGTTCGATTCCCAAGGGGGGCCAGTATGAAAATGTGTGCACTCACTAACTGTAAGTCGCTCTGGATAAGAGCGTCTGCTAAATTACTAAAATGCAAATACATAGTCAAAGCATTCCTTAAGTTTGGGTCAGTCACAGTGGTCAGGTATTCTGCCACTGTGTACTGTCTGTTTAGGGCCAAATAGCATTCTAGTTTGCTCTGTTTTTTTATTAATTATTTCCAATGTGTCAAGTAATTCTCATTTTGTTTTCTCATGATTTGGTTGGGTCTAATTGTGTTGTTGTTGTTATCCTGGGGCTCTGTGGGGTCTGTTTGTGTTTGTGAACAGAGCCCCAGGACCAGCTTACTTTGGGGACTCTTCTCCAAGTTCATCTCTCTGTAGGTGATGGCTTTGTTATGGAAGGTTTGGGAATCACTTCCTTTTAAGTCGTTATAGAATTTAACAGCTCTTTTCTGGATTTTGATAATTAGCGGGTATCGGCCTAATTCTCTGCATTATTTTGTGTTTTTCGTTGTACACAGAGGATATTTTTGCAGAATTCTGCATGCAGAGTCTCAATTTGGTGTTTGTCCCATTTAGTGAATTCTTGGTTGGTGAGCGGACCCCAGACATCACAACCATAAAGGAAAATGGGTTCTATAACTGATTCAAGTATTTTTAGCCAGATCCTAATTGGTATGTCGAAATTTTTGTTTCTTTTGATGGCATAGAAGGCCCTTCTTGCCTTGTCTCTCAGATCGTTCACAGCTTTGTGGAAGTTACCTGTGGCGCTGATGTTTAGGCCTAGGTATGTATATTTTTGGGGTCAACTTTGTCTCCACTTTTGTGGATTGGGGTGATCAGTCCTTGGTTCCAAATATTGGGGAAGATGCCAGAGCTAAGGATGATGTTAAAGAGTTTAAGTATAGCCAATTGGAATTTGTGGTCTGTATCTCTCTCTCTCTCTCTCTCTCTCTCTCTCTCTCTCTCTCTCTCTCTCTCTCTCTCTCTCTCTCTCTCTCTCTCTCTCTCTCTCTCTCTCTCTCTCTCTCTCTCTCTCTCTCTCTCTCTCTCTCTCTCTCTCTCTCTACACTCTCTCTCTACACTCTCTCTCTCTACACTCTCTCTCTCTCTCTCTCTCTCTCTCTTTCTCTCTCTCTCACAGTGGGATTTGACAGACTTTAGGGAGGAATATTGTGTGGGACTGCATCACTGATGCTCCCTGTCCTCCTGCCCTTGACCGTGTGTGTGATTATGTGAGAGTGTGTGTGTGTGTGTGATTATGTGAGATTGTGTGTGTGATTATGTGAGAGTGTGTCTGTGTGTTTGTGATTATATGAGAGTGTGTGTGTGATTATGTGACTTGTGGACGGAGCGGGAGAGGGGGGGTCCAGGGATCTTTTGATTGAGGTCTGGCCCATTGATTCCTCTTCATTTCCCATGGACCATTAAAGAAGCTGATCAATGGACTTCTGCATTTCTCTGTCATGTTGTTGACCTCTGTTCTCCTCTCTGGGGGCTGCTTGTTGCTGATTGGGCCTAGAGTGTGTGCGTGTGTGTGTTTGTTCATTGATGGACCACCTCTGGGCTCTTCTATTGGTCGGCCATTGACAAACCAAACCACACTAGAATTTATCAATTGATGCTGTTAAGAAATTTGGAGGAGCCAGATTAACATGGGAAGGGAGTAGGAGGTAAACACACACTGTAACACTCTAGTTGAACTCCACAGACAGGATTCAGTGGTTTCCGTGGGATCTGTCTAATGTCCAGTAGACAGACAGACTGCCCACCTCCTCTCTGACACCTAGATCCCCCCCCCTCCAAAATCAATGGGGGCCCCATGGAGGTCAGGACCCCTGGGAACGTGCCCTTCGCCCAGTCGGTATTCGGCCATGATTACTACAAGTTTAGATAGCTGGCTAGACTAATTTACTAATCTAAAACATTTTAGCTGGCATGGGCTAATTGATTGACTGTCAGTGACGGACATAAAAAGAGGAAAACTTCTGATGTACAACTACATTTCAAAAGAACCTTGTGTATTCTACTATTCTAACTCTCAACAGTAAGTGGAGACCTGACTTACTTCCTAAAAAATAAATATAAAAAGTAAATAATAATTGGCTAAGCAACCTCTTACGTACAAATAACAACAGAGAGCCACACACTACTGGCTATAGCTCTGAGGCACTCTGGCATGCCTAGTGGGCTAAGCTAGTTAGAGTAGGGGTGACCACTTCACATGGCATATACTGGTTTTTCAGATGAATGATATATACCTGGATATACAGTATTTACTGGGAAAACAACAGAACTGGAATTGTGTATTGGGATAAGAGTGTTCACTCTATATACTTCTCAAGGTACTTTTATCAGGTAATATTTAGCAGATAGCATGGCCTGCTGTAGGTCTGAATAAAAGCAAGATAAAAAATCCTCTACACACTCACACAACCTGCTGTATACTGTACCCTCAGGCTTCCCTGGTAGAGGAAGATAACACATACACACACACATACACACACACACACACACACACACAGACAGAGACACACACACAGACACACACACAAAGCTCACAGACAACAAAAGGTTATGATAACACACTCTTCTCTGCTCTGAGACAGCCTCTATGATCTATCCAGGCTCTGTCGTAGGCGGCCGCGACCCGGAGACCCATGGGGCGGCGCACAATTGGCCCAGCGTCGTCCAGGGTAGGGGAGGGAATGGCCGGCAGGGATGTAGCTTAGTTGGTAGAGCATGGTGTTTGCAACGCCAGGGTTGTGGGTTCAATTCCCACGGGGGGTCAGTATGACTAAAATTTAAAATTGTATGATCTGACCCTGGCAGCTTTGGACCAATGAGGAGGAGAGAAAGAAAGAGCCTCTTCTCCCTTTCCAAACCCTGTATGTGGCTGCTCTGGGCTGAACCTAGCAGCTCTAGAGGGAGACCAGATAACTGTCTAGGGATGCTTCCCAAATGGCGCCCTATTCCATATATAGTAACCTACTTTTGACCAGGGCCTATAGAGCTGTAGTCAAAAGTAGTGCACTATATAGGGAGTAGGGTGCAATTTGGGACACATCCTAGGTTATTAGGCGTAGCCTTGTTCCTAGATAGGTTAAGGCCTCAATGGAAGCCACTGAAGGTATAGAGCCATGTTGCCTAATCAAAGGCTGAGGTAAAGAATAGCATCCATTGGATCTCAATCACCACACCAGTATTCCAATTACATCTCAGAGTAGGAGTGCTGATATAGGGTCAGTTTTTCCTTTTAAATCATAATGAATAAGAGGGAGAACCTGATCCTAGATCAGAACTCCTACTCGGAGCTTCTCTTTGCTTCACTTACTTTGTTGCATTGAGAAACCTCATGGAGAAACCTCATGGAGAATAAAGCAAAGCTCCAAGTCCAGAGTACACTTTCTAGACAGAAATCTGTTCTTAGTTTTAAGAGTGTTTGTCTGTCTCCTCCCTCTACCGCCAGAGAGACAGAGAACGAGATGATCCTAAAGTGAGCAAAGTAAACTTTCAAGAAGAAAGTGGCATAGATGCCATGCGTGGGAGGTTGTTTTACTTATTTATTTATTTACTGTTTGTCGGATTTTTCAGTAATTTATTCTGAATGCGCTGTTTAAAATACTATATCTCTCTGTCTCTGTCTCTCTCTCTAGATGAGAAGGGTGCCTGCAATATGGCTGTGCATTCCCCTCTAAGATTGTATTACAGATATCTAAAAAAGGGAGTAAAAAGTGGAGGGGGTGTTGTTCTTTCACTACACCGGAGTAAAGACTAAAACAAGTGCTGCTGTTTCTGCTATAAATCTCTGATATCTGGCTGCTGCTTCTTGCACAACGGCTACACACACGCACGTACACACACACACACACACACACACACACGCTCGACAAACACATGCTCGACAAAAACACACACACACACACACACACACATGCACGCATGCACACACACACAGACAGACACACACAAACACAATCTCTCTCAACTCTCAGATCAGGTTTAATTTTCAGAGATTAAAGTCTACATGCCACATTCCCAATCACACACACACACACACTCCTGGGAGGCGAGTACTGGGCTAAGCTCTTTGTTGTGTCCTAAAGCATATTGTCTGCTGGCTTTGCGTCACTCAGACAGTGACACATGACAGAACAACTGAAGGGACAGTGTGTGAGAGCTGGGGCAGACGACAGGTTTCACTGGCCTGTGACCATTCTGTCGCTCACATACACACAAGCACACACACCCAGAAAATATAAATTAAGATGAAACTATCTGAAAGGAGAAATCCCAATATATTCAGATAGAGGAGACAGACAGACAGACAGACAGACATACAGACAGACAGACAGACAGACAGACAGACAGACAGACATGCAGACATGCAGACATGCAGACATGCAGACATGCAGACATGCAGACATGCAGACATGCAGACATGCAGACATGCAGACATGCAGACATGCAGACATGCAGACATGCAGACATGCAGACATGCAGACATGCAGACATACAGAGAGGCAGAGAGGCAAACAGGCAGACAGGCAGACAGTGGATTACTGGGTGGAAACATGCAGGAGGGAGAAGGGAATCTGCTGTCTGTCTGTCTGGCTGTAGGTTACAGAGTTTCTGTGGATCCATGTGGATGGTTCTCTGTCCTACTCTCTGGTTCTCTGTCCTAGTCTCTAGTTCTCTATTCTAGTCTCTAGTTTTCTGTCCTAGTCTCTAGTTATCTGTCCTAGTCTCTAGTTCTCTGTCCTAGTCTCTAGTTCTCTATTGTAGTCTCTAGTTTTCTGTCCTAGTCTCTAGTTCTCTGTCCTAATCCCTAGTTCTCTGTCCTAGTCTCTAGTTATCTGTCCTAATCCCTAGTTCTCTGTCCCAATCCCTAGTTATCTGTCTTAGTCTCCAGTTCTCTGCCCTAGTCTCTAGTTCTCTATCCTAGTCTCTAGTTCTCTGTCCTAGTCTCTAGTTCTCTGTCCTAATCTCTAGTTCTCTGTCCTAATCCCTAGTTATCTGTCTTAGTCTCCAGTTCTCTGCCCTAGTCTCTAGTTCTCTATCATAGTCTCCAGTTCTCTGTCCTAGTCTCTAGTTCTCTGTCCTAATCCCTAGTTCTCTGTCCTAATCCCTAGTTATCTGTCCTAGTCTCCAGTTCTCTGCCCTAGTCTCTAGTTCTCTACCCTAGTCTCTAGTTCTCTGTCCTAATCTCTAGTTCTCTGTCCTAATCCCTAGTTATCTGTCTTAGTCTCCAGTTCTCTGCCCTAGTCTCTAGTTCTCTATCCTAGTCTCCAGTTCTCTGCCCTAGTCTCTAGTTCTCTGTCCTAATCCCTAGTTATCTGTCCTAATCCCTAGTTCTCTGTCCTAGTCTC
This sequence comes from Coregonus clupeaformis, assembly GCF_020615455.1. Lineage (NCBI taxonomy): Eukaryota > Metazoa > Chordata > Actinopteri > Salmoniformes > Salmonidae > Coregonus > Coregonus clupeaformis. Next base: position 22,001,766 of record NC_059193.1, read on the forward strand.
TAGGTCTCTGTCCTAATCCCCAGTTCTCTGTCCTAATCCCTAGTTATCTGTCTTAGTCTCCAGTTCTCTGCCCTAGTCTCTAGTTCTCTATCATAGTCTCTAGTTCTCTGTCCTAGTCTCTAGTTCTCTGTCCTAATCTCTAGTTCTATGTCCTAATCCCTAGTTATCTGTCTTAGTCTCCAGTTCTCTGCCCTAGTCTCTAGTTCTCTATCATAGTCTCCATTTCTCTGCCCTAGTCTCTAGTTCTCTGTCCTAATCCCTAGTTCTCTGTCCTAGTCTCTCGTTCTCTGTCCTAGTCTCTAGTTCTCTGTCCTAATCCCTAGTTCTCTGTCCTAGTCTCCAGTTCTCTGTCCTAGTCTCTAGTTCTCTGTCCTAGTCTCTAGTTCTCTGTCCTAGTCTCTAGATCTCTGTCCTAGTCTCTAGTTCTATGTCATAATCCTTAGTTATCTGTCTTAGTCTCCAGTTCTCTGCCCTAGTCTCTAGTTCTCTATCATTGTCTCTAGGTCTCTGTCATAATCCCTAGTTATCTGTCCTAGTCTCTAGTTATCTGTCCTAGTCTCTAGTTCTTTGTCCTAATCCCTAGTTCTCTGTCCTAGTCTCTAGTTCTCTGTCCTAATCCCTAGTTCTCTATCCTAGTCTCCAGTTCTCTGCCCTAGTCTCTAGTTCTCTGTCCTAATCCCTAGTTCTCTGTCCTAATCCCTAGTTCTCTGTCCTAGTCTCTAGGTCTCTGTCCTAATCCCTAGTTCTCTGTCCTAATCCCTAGTTATCTGTCTTAGTCTCCAGCTCTCTGCCCTAGTCTCTAGTTCTCTATCCTAGTCTCTAGTTCTCTGTCCTAGTCTCTAGTTCTCTGTCCTAATCTCTAGTTCTATGTCCTAATCCCTAGTTATCTGTCTTAGTCTCCAGTTCTCCTCCCTAGTCTCTAGTTCTCTATCATAGTCACCAGTTCTCTGCCCTAGTCTCTAGTTCTCTGTCCTAATCCCTAGTTCTCTGTCCTAGTCTCCAGTTCTCTGTCCTAGTCTCTAGTTCTCTGTCCTAATCCCTAGTTCTCTGTCCTAGTCTCTAGTTCTCTGTCCTAGTCTCTAGTTCTCTGTCCTAATCCCTAGTTCTATGTCCTAGTCTCCAGTTCTCTGTCCTAGTCTCTAGTTCTCTGTCCTAGTCTCTAGTTCTCTGTCCTAGTCTCTAGTTCTATGTCCTAATACCTAGTTATCTGTCTTAGTCTCCAGTTCTCTGCCCTAGTCTCTAGTTCTCTATCATAGTCTCCAGTTCTCTGCCCTAATCCCTAGTTCTCTGTCCTAATCCCTAGTTATCTGTCTTAGTCTCCAGTTCTCTGCCCTAGTCTCTAGTTCTCTATCCTAGTCTCTAGTTCTCTGTCCTAGTCTCTAGTTCTCTGTCCTAATCTCTAGTTCTATGTCCTAATCCCTAGTTATCTGTCTTAGTCTCCAGTTCTCTGCCCTAGTCTCTAGTTCTCTATCATAGTCTCCAGTTCTCTGACCTAGTCTCTAGTTATCTGTCCTAATCCCTAGTTCTCTGTCCTAGTCTCCAGTTCTCTGTCCTAGTCTCTAGTTCTCTGTCCTAATCCCTAGTTCTCTGTCATAGTCTCTAGTTCTCTGTCCTAGTCTCTAGTTCTCTGTCCTAATCCCTAGTTCTATGTCCTAGTCTCCAGTTCTCTGTCCTAGTCTCTAGTTCTCTGTCCTAGTCTCTAGTTCTCTGTCCTAGTCTCTAGTTCTCTGTCCTAATCCCTAGTTATCTGTCCTAGTCTCTAGTTCTCTGTCCTAGTCTCTAGTTCTTTGTCCTAATCCCTAGTTCTCTGTCCTAGTCTCTAGTTCTCTGTCCTAATCCCTAGTTCTCTATCCTAGTCTCTAGTTCTCTGTCCTAGTCTCTAGTTCTCTGTCCTAATCCCTAGTTATCTGTCCTAGTCTCCAGTTCTCTGTCCTAGTCTCTAGTTCTCTGTCCTAGTCTCTAGTTCTCTGTCCTAGTCTCTAGTTCTCTGTCCTAGCCTCTAGATCTCTGTCCTAGTCTCTAGTTCTCTGTCCTAATCTCTAGTTCTATGTCCTAATCCCTAGTTATCTGTCTTAGTCTCCAGTTCTCTGCCCTAGTCTCTAGTTCTCTATCATAGTCTCCAGTTCTCTGCCCTAGTCTCTAGTTATCTGTCCTAATCCCTAGTTCTCTGTCCTAGTCTCCAGTTCTCTGTCCTAGTCTCTAGTTCTCTGTCCTAATCCCTAGTTCTCTGTCATAGTCTCTAGTTCTCTGTCCTAGTCTCTAGTTCTCTGTCCTAATCCCTAGTTCTATGTCCTAGTCTCCAGTTCTCTGTCCTAGTCTCTAGTTCTCTGTCCTAGTCTCTAGTTCTCTGTCCTAGTCTCTAGTTCTCTGTCCTAATCCCTAGTTATCTGTCCTAGTCTCTAGTTCTCTGTCCTAGTCTCTAGTTCTTTGTCCTAATCCCTAGTTCTCTGTCCTAGTCTCTAGTTCTCTGTCCTAATCCCTAGTTCTCTATCCTAGTCTCTAGTTCTCTGTCCTAGTCTCTAGTTCTCTGTCCTAATCCCTAGTTATCTGTCCTAGTCTCCAGTTCTCTGTCCTAGTCTCTAGTTCTCTGTCCTAGTCTCTAGTTCTCTGTCCTAGTCTCTAGTTCTCTGTCCTAGCCTCTAGATCTCTGTCCTAGTCTCTAGTTCTCTCTCCTAGTCTGTTGTTCTCTCTCCTAGTCTGTAGTTCTCTGTCCTAGTCTCTAGTTCTCTCTCCTAGTCTGTAGTCCTTTGTCCTAGTCTCTAGTTCTCTGTCCTAGTCTCTAGTTCTCTGTGCTATTCTCTAATTCTCTGCCCTAGTGTCTCGTTATCTTCATAGTCTCTAGTTCTCTGCCCTAGTCTCTAGTTCTCTGTCCTCGTCTCTAGTTCTCTGTCCTAGTCTCTGGTTCTCTGTCCTAGTCTCTGGTTGTCTGTCCAAGTCTCTAGTTCTCTGTCCAAGTCTCTAGTTCTCTGTCCAAGTCTCTAGTTCTCTGTCCTAGTCTCTAGTTCTCTGTCCTAGTCTCTAGTTCTCTGCCCTAGTCTCTAGTTCTCTGTGCTAGTCTCTAGTTCTCTGCCCTAGTCTCTAGTTCTCTGCCCTAGTCTCTAGTTCTCTTCATAGTCTCTAGTTCTCTGCCCTAGTCTCTAGTTCTCTGTCCTCGTCTCTAGTTCTCTGTCCTAGTGTCTAGTTCTCTGTCCTAGTCTCTGGTTCTCTGTCCTAGTCTCTGGTTGTCTGTCCAAGTCTCTAGTTCTCTGTCCAAGTCTCTAGTTCTCTGTCCAAGTCTCTAGTTCTCTGTCCTAGTCTCTAGTTGTCTGTCCTAATCCCTAGTTGTCTATCCTAGTCTCTAGTTCTCTGTCCTAGTCTCTGGTTCTCTGTCCTAGTCTCTGGTTGTCTGTCCAAGTCTCTAGTTCTCTGTCCTAGTCTCTAGTTCTATGTCCTAATCCCTAGTTATCTGTCTTAGTCTCCAGTTCTCTGCCCTAGTCTCTAGTTCTCTATCATAGTCTCTAGTTCTCTGTCCTAATCCCTAGTTATCTGTCCTAGTCTCTAGTTCTCTGTCCTAGTCTCTAGTTCTTTGTCCTAATCCCTAGTTCTCTGTCCTAGTCTCTAGTTATCTGTCCTAATCCCTAGTTCTCTATCCTAGTCTCTAGTTCTCTGTCCTAGTCTCTAGTTCTCTGTCCTAATCCCTAGTTATCTGTCCTAGTCTCCAGTTCTCTATCATAGTCTCTAGTTCTCTGTCCTAGTCTCTAGTTCTCTGTCCTAGTCTCTAGTTCTCTGTCCTAGCCTCTAGATCTCTGTCCTAGTCTCTAGTTCTCTGTCCTAGTCTCTAGTTCTCTGTCCTAGTCTCTAGTTCTCTCTCCTAGTCTGTTGTTCTCTCTCCTAGTCTGTAGTTCTCTGTCCTAGTCTCTAGTTCTCTCTCCTAGTCTGTAGTTCTCTGTCCTAGTCTCTAGTTCTCTGTCCTAGTCTCTAGTTCTCTGTCCTAGTCTCTAGTTCTCTGTGCTATTCTCTAGTTCTCTGCCCTAGTGTCTAGTTATCTTCATAGTCTCTAGTTCTCTGCCCTAGTCTCTAGTTCTCTGTCCTCGTCTCTAGTTCTCTGTCCTAGTCTCTGGTTCTCTGTCCTAGTCTCTGGTTGTCTGTCCAAGTCTCTAGTTCTCTGTCCTAGTCTCTGGTTCTCTGTCCTAGTCTCTGGTTGTCTGTCCAAGTCTCTAGTTCTCTGTCCAAGTCTCTAGTTCTCTGTCCAAGTCTCTAGTTCTCTGTCCTCGTCTCTAGTTCTCTGTCCTAGTCTCTGGTTCTCTGTCCTAGTCTCTGGTTGTCTGTCCAAGTCTCTAGTTCTCTGTCCTAGTCTCTGGTTCTCTGTCCTAGTCTCTGGTTGTCTGTCCAAGTCTCTAGTTCTCTGTCCAAGTCTCTAGTTCTCTGTCCAAGTCTCTAGTTCTCTGTCCTAGTCTCTAGTTCTCTGTCCTAGTCTCTAGTTCTCTGCCCTAGTCTCTAGTTCTCTGTGCTAGTCTCTAGTTCTCTGCCCTAGTCTCTAGTTCTCTGCCCTAGTCTCTAGTTCTCTTCATAGTCTCTAGTTCTCTGCCCTAGTCTCTAGTTCTCTGTCCTCGTCTCTAGTTCTCTGTCCTAGTGTCTAGTTCTCTGTCCTAGTCTCTGGTTCTCTGTCCTAGTCTCTGGTTGTCTGTCCAAGTCTCTAGTTCTCTGTCCAAGTCTCTAGTTCTCTGTCCAAGTCTCTAGTTCTCTGTCCTAGTCTCTAGTTGTCTGTCCTAATCCCTAGTTCTCTATCCTAGTCTCTAGTTCTCTGTCCTAGTCTCTGGTTCTCTGTCCTAGTCTCTGGTTGTCTGTCCAAGTCTCTAGTTCTCTGTCCTAGTCTCTAGTTCTATGTCCTAATCCCTAGTTATCTGTCTTAGTCTCCAGTTCTCTGCCCTAGTCTCTAGTTCTCTATCATAGTCTCTAGTTCTCTGTCCTAATCCCTAGTTATCTGTCCTAGTCTCTAGTTCTCTGTCCTAGTCTCTAGTTATTTGTCCTAATCCCTAGTTCTCTGTCCTAGTCTCTAGTTCTCTGTCCTAATCCCTAGTTCTCTATCCTAGTCTCTAGTTCTCTGTCCTAGTCTCTAGTTCTCTGTCCTAATCCCTAGTTATCTGTCCTAGTCTCTAGTTCTCTGTCCTAGTCTCCAGTTCTTTGTCCTAATCCCTAGTTCTCTGTCCTCGTCTCTAGTTCTCTGTCCAAGTCTCTAGTTCTCTGTCCAAGTCTCTAGTTATCTGTCCTAGTCTCTAGTTCTCTGTCCTAGTCTCTGGTTCGCTGTCCTAGTCTCTGGTTGTCTGTCCAAGTCTCTAGTTCTCTGTCCAAGTCTCTAGTTATCTGTCCTAGTCTCTAGTTCTCTGTCCTAGTCTCTGGTTCGCTGTCCTAGTCTCTGGTTGTCTGTCCAAGTCTCTAGTTCTCTGTCCTAGTCTCTAGTTCTCTGTCCTCTGTGAGTTTACTGTTTCATTTTAGCTGCCATATTGGACAGTTCTCTCTTGCAAAGGAGTGTGTGTGTGTCTCCGTTTGTGTGTGTGTGTCCGTAAGATGTTCATGAATGTGTGAGCCTTCATGAATGCCTCCGTTTGTGTGTGTGCATGTGTGTACCTCTCTGTGAGTGTGCTACTTACGATGTTCATGAGCGTGAGCAGGTACTTCTGGACGTGTTCCTTGCCGTGGAACTGGACCACGGAGTCATCCACCCCCAGTAGGACCTCAATGTTGTAGGCTCTCTCTGGACTCTGTCTCCTCTGTCTCTGGGCCTGGGTGTGGTTGATACTCTGCTCCACACCACGATACAGCGACTCCAGGTCTATCAGACCAGGCAGTTCAGCACCTAGAGACAACACACACACACACACACACACTGTTAACATCTAAAACACACACACACACAGTTAATATCTAAAACACACACACAGACACTGTTAATATCTAAAACACACACACAGACACTGTTAACATCTAAGACACACACACAGACACTGTTAATATCTAAAACACAGACACTGTTAATATCTAAAACACACATGCACTGTTAACATCTAAACCACACACACACACACTGTTAACATCTAAACCACACACACACACACACACACACACACACACACACACTCTGTTAACATCTAAAATAAACACACACACTGTTAACATCTAAAACACACACACAGACAGTTAACATCTAAAACGCACGCACACATGCAGGCACACACACACACTGTTAACATCTAAACCACACACACACACACTGTTAACATCTAAACTACACACACACACACTGTTAACATCTAAAACACACACAAAGACAGTTAACATCTAAAACACACGCACACACACAGGCACACACACACACACACACCCACACAATGCTGTCTCCACAGCCAAGGCTGGCTCTTCTCATCCTGCCTCTCAACACAGACAGGCACACAGTGGCCTCCACAGAACATTATCCACTTGTTGGGAAGACTGGGAAAGCCTGGCAATCTGGAGCCACATATCTCTCTACGGAATCTACAAGCCCTGTCCTGTCAGGCTCTGTACACGGACACTCTTAGCTGAGGACTGTGTGTGTTTGTGTGTGTTTGTGTGTGGCCTTAGCCTGCAGTTACCAGGCAGCGCAGCCAAACAGGCTGAGAGACGTGGTCTCATGGAGAGATGCTTCACTGTGGGGATTAGCTGCATAGTCACTGGTTAATGCCAGCGTGAGAAACTCAAGTACAGTACAGTACACAAAACATTTAACATGACAATACTTCCAGGCATATGTTCCACAAGTTTATTCATTTAGCAGACCCAGAACACTAGGCCTTCTGAAGTCAAAATACAGTGAGAATTATATCTCAATTTAGGTGGTGCTCAGTCCACAGGTGGTGCTTTTTCAATTCTATTGGTAGCATCTCAATTGGACAGGTATGAGCTTTTGTTGCGTGTCATATAATGATGAGGAAAGACAACTTGCTTCAGAGGACATTGATATCAGGAAGGAGAGCCACTAAGCTAACACACACACACACAGAGAACTGCTTGATCCTTACTAGTTTAACACATCAGAGTGTTGGAGTATAAAGGGTTGGTGAGAGAAACTAGAGAGATAGTGAGGGAGAGAGAGAGAGATGGAGAGAGAGACAGAGACAGATAAACAGAAAGAGAGAGGAGAGAGAGAGAAAGAGAGAGAGAGAGAGCGAGAGAGAGAGAGAGAGAGAGAGAGAGAGAGAACAAGGGGGCTGCTGGGTAGATCTACCACCTAGTCTCCCGTCTCGCAATCAGCAAGGGGCATCCTTTCCTTCCCGCTGCTCTTATGCAACGTTACCTAGGCAACCGGCTCATGGGTAAAACAACGCACCGCACGGCTAATATTGGCTCCGGAGTCGCTAGGAGAATGATCCTAGAAGTCGACTAAATAAGATTCAGTAGCAGCTACATATGAGTGACAGAACATTGTGAGAATGTTCTCTCTCTAACTACAGTGGAAGTGCAGGGGAAAACTGCAGGGGAAGGGATAATTAAACGTGATTGTTTTTTTTTAAACAGCCAAGGGTGTACAATTATTTTTCCAGCAGGTGCCATTGTCTAGGCTATCATGTGTCTATGAGCACACATGTTGACAATTATTCTGGGCATCTTTAATGGAATTAGCTCAAATTAAGGCCCCTGTCCTTCAAAACAACCCCTGCTTGTTTGTCCTAAAAGGTCCTAATTCTTGTTAACGAGCATAATGTCATAACCACACCATCTGCTTTTAAAGACAGGATCACTTCAGATATTCTGGTTACATAAGACAATCAACGGAAAGCAACATTTTCACTTTTTTGTTTTTTTTGGAGGATGCCATCCCTCTGGATAAAATGTCCTAAGATTGCAAATTAGGGTGAAAATAATGTATAGCTTCAGTTTCAGAAATAGCAATTAAAACATCCCTGGAATGTCGACCACATTTTCCTCCTCGATGCCCACAGGTCTATTACAAACCTCTTCACCTGTCTTCTCTGGGCTTTGAGTAAACTACCTTAACTTGAGTAGCTTTTGAACAAGCAATGGACAGAGAGAGAGAGCGAGAGGGAGGTATTGGGTGAAATACCACAGTGTGCCATCACAGCAGCAAGATGTGTGACCTGTTGCCACTAGAAAAGGGCAACCAGTGAAGAACAAACACCATTGTAAATACAACCCATATTTATGTTTATTTATTTTCCCCTTTGTACATTAACTATTTGCACATCATTATAACACTGTACATAGCTATAATATGACATTTGAAATGTGTATTTTCCTTTTAAACTTGTGAGTGTAATGTTTACTGTTCATTTTTTATTGTTTATTTCACTTTTGTGTATTATCTATTTCACTTGCTTTGGCAACGTAAACATATGTTTCCCATGCCAAGAAAGCCCTTTGAATTAAATTCAATTGAGAGAGAGAGAGAGAGACAGAGCGAGGGAGAGGGAGAGATAGAGAGAGATGAGAAGAGTAGTGATTTATCTCTATAAGCAACAGAGAGAAAGAGAGAGAGACAAAGAAAGAGGGAGAGAAAGCAAAGAGGAGAGACCAAAAAGACCTTGAGTGTTACAGTTCTGCTTCTGTCTTCTCCACTATATTTATGGAGAGTGTCACAGTCTTTGCCACCAGGTACACAGAAATAAAGACATGTTTCCCTTCTACATGTTTCCCTGTGTCTGGCTCTTGTCTTGACGATGCTAAAAAAATAATTATGTTTATTTCATAAAGTTGTTGTTACTGTCTACTACAACACTTTCCCTGCATGACATAAGAGAATGTCTGGTACATTGTCCATCTTGTCCTCCTCCTCCTCCTCTCCTCTCCCCTAATCCCGTTTTTTTCCTTTTCTCCTCCCTCTCTCCTCCCGCTCTCCTCCCTCTCTCCTAAGTCAGGTGCAGTGCAGTGCAGTGGGAAGATATTTCAATTCCATGTGTGTAGTGACACAAGGTGCACCATAATAAAATAACTAGAGTACCCCTCCCTTTTACTTTACCCCCCCATCCCCCTGCCGCCCCCTCCCTTTTACTTTACCCCCCCATCCCCCTGCCGCCCCCTCCCTTTTACTTTACCCCCTATCCCCTGCCGCCCCCTCCTTTTACTTTACCCCCCTATCACCCTGCCGCCCCCTCCCTTTTACTTTACCCCCCTATCCCCCTGCCGCCCCCTCCCTTTTACTTTACCCCCCCATCCCCTGCCGCCCCCTCCCTTTTACTTTACCCCCCCATCCCCCTGCCGCCCCCTCCCTTTTACTTTCACCCCCCATCCCCCTGCCACCTCCTCCCTTTTACCTGTGTGACAGAAACGTATGACTTCACCCTGTCTCCCCCTCAAAAAACGTCCCCTCTGCCTCCCGCATCGCTCCCCTCTCCAAGCCTCCCCTGTCTCCCCCTCTCATTCAGGCGGAGGAGAGCCTCCTTATTAGGAGACAAAGGTGGTCTGTCTTTCAACCTTTGCAAATGTCAAAAATGTCTGGTGCCTGCAGAAGAGAGAGAGAGAGAGAGAGAGAGAGACAGACAGACAGACAGACAGACAGACAGACAGACAGTTAGACAGACAGACAGACAGACAGACAGACAGACAGACAGACAGACAGACAGACAGACAGACAGACAGACAGACAGACAGACAGACAGACAGACAGACAGACAGACAGACAGACAGAGTGAGTGAGAGAGATAGAGAGAGAGGGAGTGAGAGAGAGAGAGAGAGAGAGAGAGAGAGAGAGAGAGAGAGAGAGAGAGAGAGAGAGAGAGAGAGACAGAGAGAGAGGGAGTGAGTGAGAGAGAGAGACAGAGAGAGGGAGTGAGAGAGAGAGACAGAGAGAGGGAGTGAGAGAGAGAGACAGAGAGAGGGAGTGAGAGAGAGAGAGAGACAGAGAGAGAGGGAGTGAGTGAGAGAGAGAGACAGAGAGAGGGAGTGAGAGAGAGAGACAGAGAGAGGGAGTGAGAGAGAGAGACAGACAGAGAGAGAGAGAGAGGGAGTGAGAGAGAGAGAGGAGAGGGAGAGAGAGAGAGGGAGAGAGAGAGAGGGAGAGAGAGAGAGGAGGAGACTAATGGTGATTATTCAGGTGAAAGCGGTCCTAATATTGAGATGTCATTGCTACAGCAGACTGTTTGTCAGGACACAGTGTGGTTTTCTAGAGAGCTGCTCATAATGTGCAGGTGGCAACGGCCTTAGCTAGACACACATTCTTCCTGGGGGGGGGGGGGGGGGGCATGTGTGTGTGTGCGTGCGTAAGTGCGTGCCTATGCTTATGTGCCAAGTGGACACCTTGCTGTAGATATGGCGAGGTTACTCCAGTGGTCTCATACTTAATGATTGATGAAATCCAGCACACAGACTCTGGAAACAACACACACACACACACACACACACACACACACACACACATGCAGACACACACACATAGGACTCTGGTCAAATGTAGTGTCGTATGTAAGGAATAGGGTGCCATTTGGGATGCATGTCAACATTCCTTTAGCTGATTTCATTAAAGCAGGTTTCTCTGTACTGGTCAATACATATCATTAAAGCAGGTTTCTCTGTACTGGTCAATACATATAAATACAGGAATAACCTAGCGAGCAAGATCAAACTGATATCTGCTGTATGAAACAGATTTGTTTTAAATTGTTTGAATCAAACAGTATTCTGCTCAACAAGTGTCAATGGCAAACAGTTATCTTTAGTGTGTGTGTGTGTGTGCTGTTTTTAGAATAGCACTAAACAGTGTTGACAGTAGAAGGTGAGTACACAGGGGAGCAGGACAGTGTTGATATCAGAGACAGTGGAGTAGGACGGTGTTGATATCAGAGATAGTGGAGTAGGACAGTGTTGATATCAGAGATAGTGGAGTAGGACGGTGTTGATATCAGAGACAGTGGAGTAGGATGGTGTTGATATCAGAGACAGTGGAGTAGGACGTGTTGATATCAGAGACAGGGGAGTAGGACGGTGTTGATATCAGAGACAGTGCAGTAGGACGGTGTTGATATCAGAGACGGGGAGTAGGACGGTGTTGATATCAGAGGCAGTGGAGTAGGACGGTGTTGATATCAGAGACAGTGCAGTAGGATGGTGTTGATATCAGAGAGTGCAGTAGAATGGTGTTGATATCAGAGACAGTGGAGTTGGACGGTGTTGATATCAGAGACAGTGCAGTAGAATGGTGTTGATATCAGAGACAGTGGAGTAGGACGGTGTTAATATCAGAGACAGAGGAGTATCCCGGTGTTGATATCAGAGACAGGGGATTAGGACGGTGTTGATATCAGAGACAGTGGAGTAGGACAGTGTTGATATCTGAGACAGAGGAGTAGGACGGTGTTGATATAAGAGACAGTGGAGTAGGATGGTGTTGATATCAGAGACAGTGGAGTTGGACGGTGTTGATATCAGAGAGTGCAGTAGAATGGTGTTGATATCAGAGATAGTGGAGTAGGACGGTGTTGATATCAGAGACAGTGCAGTAGAATGGTGTTGATATCAGAGACAGTGGAGTAGGACGGTGTTAATATCAGAGACAGTGGAGTATCCCGGTGTTGATATCAGAGACAGGGGAGTAGGACGGTGTTGATATCAGAGACAGTGGAGTAGGACAGTGTTGATATCTGAGACAGAGGAGTAGGACGGTGTTGATATCAGAGACAGTGGAGTTGGACGGTGTTGATATCAGAGACAGTGGAGTTGGACGGTGTTGATATCAGAGACAGGGGAGTAGGACGGTGTTGATATCAGAGATAGTGGCGTAGGACGGTGTTGATATCAGAGACAGTGCAGTAGGATGGTGTTGATATCAGAGACAGTGCAGTAGGACTGTGTTGATATCAGAGACAGTGCAGTAGGATAGTGTTGATATCAGAGACAGTGCAGTAGGATGGTGTTGATATCAGAGACAGTGAAGTAGGACGGTGCTGATATCAGAGACAGTGGAGTAGTATAATTTCTCTACGTGAGGAAAATAAATCACACAAGTTATCTATGGTTACTGTTCCCCCGGCTCGGAGGCATCCCGCCCACACACACACACCACACACACACCAGACTACTTTGCACTCCTTGGCCACATAGCTCAAGGCATGGACACTTTGTCTCCTTGGCGACAGGTTTATAGGTCGTCAAGGTGATGAGTGGCGCAGACGGCAGACCGTTAAAGCGGCCGCTGGCATCTGGACGTGTAGCAACGCACCATGAGGTCGCAAAAAATGTCACCGCACCGCCATGAGCAGACACTCATTACAAGTAGAGACAAGGGAGGAACAGAACACCTTATGCAACCAGAAGAAGAAGAAGAGACTCTGATGATACACATATTGAACTCTGCATCGCCTCCTTTTATAGGTTTCATTATTTAGTCAGTTAATCAGCAATCTAATTTTACATGAATGCAATTCCCAAAGCACACCCCCCACACTGTAAATTATTCAAATATGAAGCACGAATTCAACTTGCTTTAATCTGTAACTGATTTTAAAAAGTGTTTTATTAATGACTCATTTAAACATTCCCCCATTTAATTGATTGGATCTGGCCCCCATATGGTAAACAGATCAGTGATTTCCATTTTAGCTGGTATTGCTCCTTTACTTAGTTGATCCAGATGACCAGTACATGGTCTGTTCAACTTGTTGCTGTAAAATATTCGTTTTAAGACACCGTGTGCATCATTAACTAGGATCTGTAATAATATTATTCATTATGATCTACAAGCCAAAACCGATCCTAGATCCCCCCTCCTACTCTGAGACGCATTGTGGATATGGGCCCTGACCTTAGTGAACTTTCTCCAAAGTTGAGAGACAGAGGTACCAGATAGACAGAGTGTAAGGAGAAAGAGGTCTATAGGGACACAGCATTACCTAACTGTCTGTCTAGGTCTAGTTCAGACCCTGTTTGTGTGATGGGGAGGATCCTGTCTGTGTGATGGGGAGGATCCTGCCTGTGTGATGGGGAGGATCCTGTCTGTGTGATGGGGAGGATCCTGCCTGTGTGATGGGGAGGGTCCTGTCTGTGTGATGGGGAGGATCCTGTCTGTGGGATGGGGAGGATCCTGTCTGTGTGATGGGGAGGATCCTGTCTGTTATCCCCAACCATCTGACGTCATCAGAGTGCGCAGCTGAACACTGTATACTAAAACATAACCAATCTTTGTTAAACATAAATACCAAACTTGTTTTTGCATGGCTTTTAACAGCTAGGACCGCTATTTATTGTCCCGGAATCCTGCTTAGCTGACAGGTTTAAGTCTGCTTGAAGGAGCCGCTAACCTAGCTAAGCTGCTAATGTTAGCCATCAAGCTAACAAAGTTAGTCCCAGATGAGTTTTCCAATGTAGCCCTCTTTGTTTCAGGACAAACTGGATCACTCAGAGTTCCAATGCGGCAATTGTTTGCTTGCCGAGGATTATAGGCTTGAGGTGGTTTCCTTGATCACACAGGTAGCCAGCCTACGTAAGAAACTGGGGAAAACGCAGAGTGGAATATTGACCTTTTCTACGCCGGTGGCTGGACGGCGTTCGCACATGTTGGATGCACCTCCATCTTGTCGTTTGTCGTTGGTCGCATGTCACGAGCCGTGGAAGCCGAAGACAGTGGCCTGCCGCAAAGCAGCCTACTTTCCCAGCGAGAGGCCCGGAGCGAATACAAACAACGAACAGTTTTTCCGTCCTGGAGCATAATCTTCCTGCAACTTCGTCGCTGGGGGTACCTGTGTCTGCGGCCGTTGTGCCTACTCCTACTCCTTCCCCTACGATTTCGAAGTCGAAGTCGGCAACCTTCCGTCCCTGCTTTGGATCGAGCGGGGCGTCTCCATCTGTCGGAGGCCTGCCTCACGGGGTGGTCGCGAGAGTGACAGGGTAGGTGTCTAGATGTTTCCGTTGGTGCAACCACAGTGTAAAGTCCAGACACTACCTCTACCGCGCGCATTCCCCCCGAATACCTCGATTTGGCACACACGTTTTCCATAATGCAGGCGACCAAATTACCACCTCATCGGGCGGGGGATTGCACGATAAACCTCTGGGTAGATGCTGTGCCTCCCAGGAGTCATGTGTATCCCCTGTCGGAGGCTGAAACGGAGGCGATGGAGACATACGTCTCCGAGTCCCTGCTCCAGGGGTTCATATACGTCCCTCTACTTCGCTCACATCCTCAAGTTTATTTTTTGTGAAGAAGAAAGACAGAGGTCTGCGCCCTTGCATTGATTACTGAGCACTGAACAAGGGGCCAATACATTATAGTTATCCTCTACCCCTCATTCCATCTGTGATCGAGTCAATGCATGAGGCGCGCTTCTTCACAAAATGAGATTTCCGGAGTGCGTACAACCTGGTGCGTGTCCGAGAGGGGGACGAGTGGAAGACAGCATTCAGCACAACCACGGGGCATTACGAATACCTGGTTGATGCCTTACGGTTTGATGAATGCTCCATCCGTCTTCCAGTCCTTTGTGAACGAGATGTTTCGGGACATGCTTGGTCACAGTGTAGGGGTCTACATCGATAACATTGTGGTGTATTCCGCTACGCGCGCCGAGCATGTGTCCCTGGTTCGCAAAGTGCTGGCCCGACTGTTGGAACATGACCTTCATGCCAAAGCAGAAAAGTGTTTGTTTTTCCAACAGTCCGTCTCCTTCCTCGGATAACGCATTACCACCTCAGGTGTGGAGATGGAGGGAGATTGCATTTCAGCCGTGCGTAATTGACCGACTCCAACCACGGTCAAGGAGGTGCATCGCTTTATTGGCTTTGGCAACTACTATCGGAGGTTTATCTGGGCTTTGGCAAGGTCGCAGCTCCCATCACATCTCTGTTGAAGGGTGGGCCGTCCCGGCTCCGCTGGTCTGCTGAGGCTGACAGGGCCTTCAGTAACCTAAGGGTTCTGTTCACCTCAGCCCTGGTACTGGCCCATCCTGATCCATCACTACCGTTCGTAGTGGAGGTGGATGCGTCCGAGGTAGAGATAGTCGCTGTCCTATCTCAACGCTCGGGCAGGCCACCCAAGCTCTGCCCCTGTGCCTTCTTCTTCAAGAAGCTCAGCCCGGCGGAGCAGAACTACGACGTTGGTGATCGGGAGCTGTTGGCTTTTGTCCGAGCCCTGACCGTGTGGAGGCACTGGCTCGAAGGGGCGAAACACCCTTTCCTCGTCTGGACGGACCACCGTAACCTGGAGTACATCCGGGCAGTGAGGCCAGGTGGGCCCTATTATTCACTCGGTTTGATTTTACTGTCTTACATCCCGGGTACAAAGAACGTGAAGGCAGACACATTGTCACGGCTGTACGACACAGAGGAGAGGCCCATAGACAACACCCCCATACTCCCAGCCTCCTGCATTGTGGCGCCGGCAGTGTGGGCGATGGACGCGGACATAGAGCGGGCGTTATACACAGAGCCATCTCCACCTCAGTGTCCAGCTGGGCTGCAGTACATGCCATCTCTTGTCCGTGACCATCTGATCTATTGGGCACACACGTCCCCCTCCTCTGGTCACCCAGGTATCGGTCGTACAGTGCGCTGCCTGACCAGAAAGTACTGTTGGCCTACCTTGGCTAAGGACGTGAGGGTGTATGTCTCCTCCTGCTCAGTGTGCGCTCAGACTAAGGCACCTAGGCACCTCCAGTGGGTAAGTTACAGCCCTTACCAGTTCCACAACGGCCATGGTCCCACTTGTGTATTGACTTCCTTAATGATCTTCCCCTCTCTCAAGGTAACACCACCATCCTGGTCGTTGTGGATCGCTTTTCCAAAGCCTGCCGCCTCCTTCCTCTGCCCGGTCTCCCCACAGGCCCTGCAGACTGCGGAGGCCCTGTTTACACATGTCTTCCGGCACTACGGGGTGCCAGATGACATAGTGTCTGACCGGGGTCCCCAGTTCACATCCAGGGTCTGGAAGGCGTTCATGGAATGTCTGGGGGTCTCGGTCAGCCTGACCTCTGGTTTTCACCCCGAGTCTAATGGGCAGGTGGAACGGGTGAATCAGGATGTGGGTAGGTTCCTGCGGTCCTACTGCCAGGACCGGCCGGGGGAGTGGTCGGTGTTCTTGCCATGGGCCGTATATGCCCAGAAATCTCTCCGCCACTCCTCCACTAACCTAACGCCATTTCAATGTGTTTTAGGTTATCAGCCGGTTCTGGCACCGTGGCATCAGAGCCAGACCGAGGCTCCTGCGGTGGATGACTGGTTTCGGCGCGCGGAGGAGACGTGGAATGCTGCTCACATCCACCTCCAATGCACCGTGCATTGCCAGAAGATCAACGCTGACCGCCACCGCAGTGAGGACCCGGTCTTTGTACCGGGTGATCGGGTCTGGCTCTCGACCCGGAATCTGCCCCTCCGCCTGCCCTGCGGGAAGCTGAGCCCGCGGTTTGTGGGGCCGTTCAAAGAGGTTACTTATAGGTTTCTACTCCCTTCTGATTACCGCATTAACCCCTCGTTCCATGTGTCTCTCCTCAGGCCGGTGGTGGCTGATCCGCTCCAGGAGTCTGAGGTGCGCTCTGGACATCGAGGGGGCCCTGGCGTACTCCGTCCGCTTCTTCCTGGATTCGAGGTGTCGGGTGGGGGGCCTTCAGTACCTCGTGGAGTTGCTTGATAATGTATGTGATATCAACAGAGAGATATTTTCTGGGTGATTTAAATATTGACTGGCTTCAAACTGTAACCAGTGCCTGCAACCTGGTTCAGGTTATCAGTCAACTTACCAGGGAAGTTACAAACAGTACAGAAATGAAATCATCAACATGTATTGATCACATCTTTACTAATGCTGCAGAAATGTACTTGAAAGCAGTATCCAGATCCATTGAATGTAGTGATCTCAATATAGTAGCCATATCTAGGAAAACCAAAGTTTCAAAGTCTGGGCCTAATATAGTGTATAAGAGGTCATACAATAACTTTTGTAGTGATTACTATGTTGTTGAAGTAAATCATATTTGTTGGTCTGTGGTGTGTAATGAGGAGCAAACAGACGTTGCAATTGACACATCCATAATAAATACAAATGGGGAGGATTCTGTCAGTGGGATGGGAAGTATCCTGTCTGTGTGATGGGGAGGATCTGCCACTCCTCCACTATATAAAATGCAAATTAATTACTTAAAAATCATACAATGTGATTTTCTGGATTTTTGTTTTAGATTCCGTCTCTCACAGTTGAAGTGTACCTATGATAAAAATTACAGACCTCTACATGCTTTGTAAGTAGGAAAACCTGCAAAATCGGCAGTGTATCAAATACTTGTTCTCCCCACTGTACACAGTGTGTATTTACACTGAGTGGACAAAACATTAAGAACACCCCCCCCCAAAAGCTTTCACCTGGATTCACCTGGTCAGTCTGTCATGGAAAGAGCAGGTGTTCCTAATGTTTTGTACACTCGGTGTATAATACGATCCAATCACTGCAAAAATGCACGTTAGACTGACTTGTTTAGCTAACTCTCTCTACAACAATCAAGTTGAATATGAGTGTGTAATAGACAGACCTCGAGGCTGAAGAGATATTACTACTCACACACAGCACAATAATCCCATAATCTCCCCTGGTGAACGCTACATTAATCATCAATTTTATCATTATCTATTATAAGAGACAGAATATACAGAGAAATCTAGAGTACGCCTTGCTGATATCAAGCTTTTCCGACTCTCATCCGGCTTGATTTAGGGTTAGTTCTCCATGAGGGAAAGATTTCAGAAGGATTGTCTCTTTCTCCTATGAAATGAAAAGGCTGGAGAACATTTTTGTCCGGTCAGGGAGGGAGGAAGGGCAGTGAGTGTAGACAAACACTCTAGAAATGGGAGAATAATCCCACCACTGTCCACAGCCAGACGGATCCATCTCTCACAGGTCAGCATCAAATTCTCCACGGCCGGTGTGTGTATTCCTGTCAGTGGCGGCTACTGCTAAACAGGCAGGGGAATCGGGATGAGAGGTAAGTGTATGTGTGTTTGCACGTGTGTAGGCAGTACATTTTAGTCTGGACACATAGCCACAACCCTCCTCGTACCTAGAGACACCTGCCCACACCCTTTTTGACCTGCAGGTCACAGTTCCTCAGACATGTACGCACACACACCACACATACACACACATGGCTGGGGGCCCTGTCCTGACAGAGCGGTGTTAAAGAGGGGCGACCTGGGAGCTGGGAGCCAGAGATGAATTATTATGACAGCCAGTCTGATCACTGTGTCACCACCAGAGACAGAGAGGAGAGGGGGAGGGAGAGAGAAGGGGGAGGGGAGGGAGAGAGGGAGGGAGAGAGATAGAGGGAAGGGGAGGGAGAGAGGGGGAGGGAAAGAGGGGGAGGGAGAGTGATAGGGGGGGAGGGGAGGGAGAGAGAGGGGAGGGGGAGAGGGGAGGGAGAGAGGGGGGAGGGTGGGAGAGAAAGAGGGGAGAGAGGGGGAGGGAGAAAGAGAGGGAAGGAAGAGGAGAGACAGGGGAGGGAGAGAACGAGAGAGAGGGGGGGGATGGAGAGAGAGACACAGAGAGAGAGAGAGAGAGAGAGAGAGAGACATACACAGACACAGAGAGACAGAGACAGAGAGAGGAAGAGAGAGAGGAAATTAAAATACAGTACCCTCTGTATGTAAAGAATGATAAGACACGAAAAGAGTACAAAATGAAGCTCCTTATGGGAAATCAGGAGACACTTTTTGCTGACTTTTATAAAAATGGGAACATAAGCAACCTTATCTTCCACACAGACCATCCCCTGGCATGGCACACTACCCCTCTGTTAAGAGTGTGTGTGTGTGTGGGGGGGGGGGGTTAGTGATGGGTGGAAACACAGGATACTAGACAATGAGGACTCTGAGTCAGCTAATATAAATCTCTATAAATCTGGAACAGTATTGGTGCAGGGCAACCCCAAACAGTTCCAGCCGGACTTTCACTTAATCAAAGAAATAGCTCAGCAGGAGCAGCTCTCCCTTGAGAAAGATACCCCCACCCCAAGCGGGTCAGACCAGACCTCTTCATTAAATAACCCCACAGACGAGCAACCCCAAGAGGAAAGTCAACTTCCCAGCACAGTGTACTACTCCCTCATTGAAATGAAGGATACATTCACCCAGCTGGAGGTAAGGTAGGTGGAGCTGGAACAGCAGGTGATTACATTCCAGTCAGCACAGACCCAGACAACAGTTAAGCACAACAACACCCACTTAACTAGACCTGGAGAGCTGTGGTGAGACAACATCAACAGGAGAAAGAGCAGGAGAAGAACAGAGCACTAGAGGAGATGATCAGAGTGCTGGAGGAGAAGGTGAGAATGATGATGGGTGACAGAGAACAACCCATTGGAGAGCTGGCCACCCCCGCAGAGAAGCCAGCAGAACAGCCCACCTCAAATCCTGACCAAAGTCTCGACACCGCAGCAGAACAGTACACACTAGAACCTGAACATAGCCTCGACATCACAGCCAGACAAACAAATGAAGAACCCCAAGGCCAGGGGATCCCAACCCCTCTGAGCACCCCCCCTGTCAGCCACCCTGATATTCCTCCTGACGATCCCCCCCACACCAACTGAGGACATACACAAGCCACAGATTGTACTCCTTATGGACTCAAACAGGAAATACATACAAGAAAATAAACTTTTTCCCAAACACACAGTGTCTAAACTCTGGTGTCCAAACACCCAGCGTGCCCTAGACCTTCTGTCTGAGGACCAACTAGGATCACCCAGCCACATAATAATACACACAGGCACAAACGACCTGAGAACACAGCAGGAAAGGGTGGCCACAGCACTCAAGGGAGTGATAGAAAAAGCTTCTTCTACTTTCCCCAACGCAGAAGTGGTTATCTCAACCCTGCTACCACGAAACGACTTCCACCCTGCTACCATACAGCGGGTAAATGCAAGTATTTCCCGTGACTGTGCCTCAAAACCAAATGTCTACCTGGCCCACCACACCACCCTGGACTTGAACAGCATTTACGACCAGGTCCACCTATACAAGGCAGCAGTGCCCACCTTCGCCCCGGACCTTTATTTTTTATTTATTTTTTATTTTTTATTTTTGGTCATTTAGCAGACGCTCTTATCCAGAGCGACTTACAGGAGCAATTAGGGTTAAGTGCCTTGCTCAAGGGCACATCGACAGATTTTTCACCTAGTCGGCTCGGGGATTAGAACCAGCGACCTTTCGGTTACTGGCACAACGCTCTTACCCACTAAGCTACCTGGATATCGCCCTCAATCACAGACCCAACACCTCACATAGGAGCAACAGATCAACAGACACCCCGGCCAGACCAGTGAAGCACTCTCCCAGACCTGCAGGACCTAACTCACTCTATTAAATTAATAAAAACAGGAACATTTTACATTTGGCTAGAAATTCAAAAGGAAATTATCTCAACAGAGAAAAATTTCCTCCTGTGTGCAACCTATATCCCCCCACTAGAATCCCCATACATTAATGAAGACAGCTTCTCCATCCTGGAGGGGATAATCAATCATTTCCAGACCAAGGGACACATACTAGTCTGTGGCGACCTAAATGCCAGAACTCGACAAGAACCTGACACCCTCAGCACACAGGGGGACAAACACCTACCTGGAGGTGACAGCATTCCCTCCCCCATATGCCCCCCTAGGCACAACTACGACAACATAACCAACAAAAACGGGTCACAACTCCTGCAGCTCTGTCGCACACTGGGTATGTACATAGTCAATGGTAGGCTTTGAGGGGACTCCTATGGTAGGTACACCTATAGCTCATCTCTTGGCAGTAGTACTGTAGACTACTTTATCACTGACCTCAACCCAGAGTCTCTCAGAGCGTTCACAGTCAGCCCACTGACACCCCTATCAGACCACAGCAAAATCACAGTCTACTTGAACAGAGGAATACTCAATCATGAGGCATCAAAGCCAAATGAACTGAATAATATTAAGAAATGCTATCGATGAAAGGAAAGTAGTGTCAAAACCTACCAAAAATCCATTAGGCAACAACAAATTCAATCCCTTTTAGACAACTTCCTGGACAAAAGGTTCCATTCTAATAGTGAAGGTGTAAATGTAAACTTGGCAGTAGAAAACCTAAACAGTATATTTGGACTCTCAGCTTCCCTATCAAATTTAGAAATCTCTAACAGAAAACCGAAGAAAAGTAACAACAGTGACAAATGGTTTGATGAAGAATGCAAAAACCTAAGAAAGAATTTGAGAAACCTATCCAACCAAGAACATAGAGACCCAGAAAACCTGAGCCTACGCCTTCACTATGGTGAATCACCAAAACAATACAGAAATACACTATGGAAAAAGAAGGAACATCATGTCAGAAATCAGCTCAATGTAATTGAAGAATCCATAGACTAACAACTTCTTGGAAAATTGGAAAACACTAAACAAACAACAACACGAAGAGCTATCTATCCAAAACGGAGATGTATGGGTTAACCACTTCTCCAATTTCATTCCCTCAGTGAAAACAATGTACTACGCGAATGTCAAATTGGCTTTTTACCAAATTACCGTATGACAGACCACGTATTCACCCTGCACACCCTAATTGACAAACAAACAAACCAAAACAAAGGCAAAGTCTTCTCATGCTTTGTTGATTTCAAAAAAGCTTTTGACTCAATTTGGCATGAGGGTCTGCTATATAAATTGATGGAAAGTGGGGTTGGGGGAAAAACATACAACATTATAAAATCCATTTACACAAACAACAAGTGTGCGGTTAAAATTGGCAAAAAAACACACATTTCTTTCCACAGGGCCGTGGGGTGAGACATGGATGCAGTTTAAGCCCCACACTCTTCAACATATATATCAACGAATTGGCAAGGCCACTAGAACAGTCTGCAGCACCCGGCCTCACCCTACTAGAATCTGAAGTCAAATGTCTACTGTTTGCTGATGATCTGGTGATTCTGTAACCAACCAAGGAGGGCCTACAGCAGCACCTAGATCTTCTGCACAGATTCTGTCAGACCTGGGCCCTGACAGTAAATCTCAGGAAGTCAAAAATAATGGTGTTCCAAAAAAGGTCCAGTTGCCAGGACCACAAATACAAATTCCATCTAGACACTGTTGCCCTAGAGCACACAAAAAACTACACATACAGTGGGGAGAACATGTATTTGATACACTGCTGATTTTGCAGGTTTTCCTACTTACAAAGCACGTAGAGTTCTGTAATTTGTATCATAGGTACACTTCAATTGTGAGAGAATTGTATGATTTTTAAGTAATTAATTTGCATTTTATTGCATGACATAAGTATTTGATACATCAGAAAAGCAGAACTTAATATTTGGTACAGAAACCTTTGTTTGCAATTACAGAGATCATACGTTTCCTGTAGGTCTTGACCAGGTTTGCACACACTGCAGCAGGGATTTTGGCCCACTCCTCCATACAGACCTTCTTCAGATCCTTCAGGTTTCGGGGCTGTCGCTGGGCAATACGGACTTTTAGCTCCCTCCAAAGATTTTCTATTGGGTTCAGGTCTGGAGACTGGCTAGGCCACTCCAGGACCTTGAGATGCTTCTTACGGAGCCACTCCTTAGTTGCCCTGGCTGTGTGTTTCGGGTCGTTGTCATGCTGGAAGAACCAGCCACGACCCATCTTCAATGCTCTTACTGAAGGAAGGAGGTTGTTGGCCAAGATCTCGCGATACATGGCCCCATCCATCCTCCCCTCAATACGGTGCAGTCGTCCTGTCCCCTTTGCAGAAAAGCAACCCAAAATAATTATGTTTCCACCTTATTGCTTCACGGTTGGGATGGTGTTCTTGGGGTTGTGCTCATCCTTCTTCTTCCTCCAAACACGGCGAGTGGAGTTTAGACCAAAAAGCTCAATTTTTGTCTCATCAGACCACATGACCTTCTCCCATTCCTCCTCTGGATCATCCAGATGGTCATTGGCAAACTTCAGACGGGCCTGGACATGCACTGGCTTGAGCAGGGGGACCTTGCGTGCGCTGCAGGATTTTAATCAGCCTTGTGCAGGTCTACAATTTTATCCCTGATGTCCTTACACAGCTCTCTGGTCTTGGCCATTGTGGAGAGGTTGGAGTCTGTTTGATTGAGTGTGTGGACAGGTGTCTTTTATACAGGTAACGAGTTCAAACAGGTGCAGTTAATACAGGTAATGAGTGGAGAACAGGAGGACTTCTTAAAGAAAAACTAACAGGTCTGTGAGAGCCGGAATTCTTACTGGTTGGTAGGTGATCAAATACTTATGTCATGCAATAAAATGCTAATTCATTACTTAAAAATCATACAATGTGATTTTCTGGATTTTTGTTTTAGATTCCGTCTCTCACAGTTGAAGTGTACCTATGATAAAAAATTACAGACCTCTACATTCTTTGTAAGTAGAAAAACCTGCAAAATCAGCAGTGTATCAAATACTTGTTCTCCGCACTGTACCTCGGCCTAAACATCAGCGCCACAGGTAACTTCCACAAAGCTGTGAACGATCTGAGAGACAAGGCAAGAAGAGCCTTCTATGCCATCAAAAGGAACATAAAATTCGACATACCAATTAGGATCTGGCTAAAAATACTTGAATCAGTTATTGTAAGTCGCTTTGGATAAAAGCGTCTGCTAAATGGCATATTATATTATTATTATATTATATGGTTGTGAGGTCTAGGGTCCACTCACCAACCAAGAATTCACAAAATGGGACAAACACCAAATTGAGACTCTGCGTGCAGAATTCTGCAAAAATATCCTCTGTGTACAATGAAAAACACCAAATAATGCATGCAGAGCAGAATTAGTCCGATACCCGCTAATGATCAAAATCCAGAAAAGAGCCATTAAATTATATAACCACTTAAAAGGAAGCGATTCCCAAACCTTCCATAACAAAGCCATCAACTACAGAGAGATGAACTTGGAGAAGAGTCCCCTAAGTAATTGGTCCTGGGGCTCTGTTCACAAACACAAACAGAGCCCACAGAGCCCCAGGTCCACAAAAACAACACAATTAGACCCAACCAAATCATGAGAAAACTAAAAGAGAATTACTTGCCACATTGGAAAGAATTAACAAGAAAACAGAGCAAACTAGAATACTATTTGGCCCTAAACAGAGAGTACACAGTGGCAGAATACCTGACAACTGTTACTGACCCAAACTTAAGGAAAACTTTGACTATGTACAGACTCAGTGAGCATAGCCTTGCTATTAAGAAAGGCCACCGTAGGTAGACCTGGCTCTCAAGAGAAGACAGGCTATGTGCACACTGCCCACAAAATGAGGTGGAAACTGAGCTGCACTTCCTAACCTCCTTCCAAGTGTATGACCATATTAGAGACACATATTTCCCTCAGATTACAGAGATACACAAAGAATTCGAAAACAAACCCAATATTGATAAATTCCCTTATCTACTGGGTGAAAAACCACAGTGTGCCATCGCAGCAGCAAGATTCGTGACCTGTTGCCACAAGAAAAGGGCAACCAGTGAAGAGCAAACACCATTGCAAATACAACCCATATTTATTTTCCCATTGGTACTTTAACTATTTGCACATTGTTACAACACTGTATATATACATAATATGACATTTGAAATGTCTTTATTCTACTTCTGAGTGTAATGTTTACTGTTAATATTTATTGTTTATTTCACTTATGTTTACTATCTACAGTGGGGAAAAAAAGTATTTAGTCAGCCACCAATTGTGCAAGTTCTCCCACTTAAAAAGATGAGAGAGGCCTGTAATTTTCATCATAGGTACATGTCAACTATGACAGACAAAATGAGAAAAAAAAAATCCTGAAAATCACATTGTAGGATTTTTAATGAATTTATTTGCAAATTATGGTGGAAAATAAGTATTTGGTCAATAACAAAAGTTTCTCAATACTTTGTTATATACCCTTTGTTGGCAATGATACAGGTCAAACGTTTTCTGTAAGTCTTCACAAGGTTTTCACACACTGTTGCTGGTATTTTGGGCCATTCCTCCATGCAGATCTCCTCTAGAGCAGTGATGTTTTGGGGCTGTCGCTGGGCAACACGGACTTTCAACTCCCTCCAAAGATTTTCTATGGGGTTGAGATCTGGAGACTGGCTAGGCCACTCCAGGACCTTGAAATGCTTCTTACGAAGCCACTCCTTCGTTGCCCGGGCGGTGTGTTTGGGATCATTGTCATGCTGAAAGACCCAGCCACGTTTCATCTTCAATGCCCTTGCTGATGGAAGGAGGTTTTCACTCAAAATCTCACGATACATGGCCCCATTCATTCTTTCCTTTACACGGATCAGTCGTCCTGGTCCCTTTGCAGAAAAACAGCCCCAAAGCATGATGTTTCCACCCTCATGCTTCACAGTAGGTATGGTGTTCTTTGGATGCAACTCAGCATTCTTTGTCCTCCAAACACGACGAGTTGAGTTTTTACCAAAACGTTCTATTTTGGTTTCATCTGACCATATGACATTCTCCCAATCCTCTTCTGGATCATCCAAATGCACTCTAGCAAACTTCAGACGGGCCTGGACATGTACTTGCTTAAGCAGGGGGACACGTCTTGCACTGCAGGATTTGAGTCCCTGGCGGCGTAGTGTGTTACTGATGGTAGGCTTTGTTACTTTGATCCCAGCTCTCTGCAGGTCATTCACTAGGTCCCCCTGTGTGGTTCTGGGATTTTTGCTCACCGTTCTTGTGATCATTTTGATCCCACGGGGTGAGATCTTGCGTGGAGCCCCAGATCGAGGGGAGATTATCAGTGGTCTTGTATGTCTTCCATTTCCTAATAATTGCTCCCACAGTTGATTTCTTCAAACCAAGCTGCTTACCTATTGCAGATTCAGTCTTCCCAGCCTGGTGCAGGTCTACCATTTTGTTTCTGGTGTCCTTTGACAGCTCTTTGGTCTTGGCCATAATGGAGTTTGAAGTGTGACTGTTTGAGGTTGTGGACAGGTGTCTTTTATACTGATAACAAGTTCAAACAGGTGCCATTAATACAGGTAACGAGTGGAGGACAGAGGAGCCTCTTAAAGAAGAAGTTACAGGTCTGTGAGAGCCAGAAATCTTGCTTGTTTGTGGGTGACCAAATACTTATTTTCCACCATAATTTGCAAATAAATTCATAAAAAATCCTACAATGTGATTTTCTGGATTTTTTTTCCTCAATTTGTCTGTCATAGTTGACGTGTACCTATGATGAAAATTACAGGCCTCTCTCATCTTTTTAAGTGGGAGAACTTGCACAATTGGTGGCTGACTAAATACTTTTTTTCCCCACTGTACTTCACTTACTTTCGCAATGTTAACATACGTTTCCCATGCCAACAAAGCCCTTAAATTGAAATTGAAATTGAATTGAGAGAAAGATATAGAACGAGAAAGCAAGAGAGAGAGAGACACAGAAAGACAGAGAGAGAGAGGAAGAGAGAGCGAGAACAAGAGAGAGAGAGAGGGCGAGAGAGAAATAGATAGGGAATGATAGAGCGAGAAAAAAAGAGATCAGTCTCCATTCTGTAAGGTCCATTACACTACAGAGCTATGGATGCTATGTGTCCTTCAATTCCACAGACTGACTGGTGACAGAATACTGCAAGGTTCCTCACTTTATCGCTCTATAGTAGAGCGATCTCCTCTGCTCTCCTGTCTTTATCGCTCTATAGTAGAGCGGTCTCCTCTGCTCTCCTGTCTTTATCGCTCTATAGTAGAGCGGTCTCCTCTGCTCTCCTGTCTTTATCGCTCTATAGTAGAGCCGTCTCCTCTGCTCTCCTGTCTTTATCGCTCTATAGTAGAGCCGTCTCCTCTGCTCTCCTGTCTTTATCGCTCTATAGTAGAGCCGTCTCCTCTGCTCTCCTGTCTTTATCGCTCTATAGTAGAGCGGTCTCCTCTGCTCTCCTGTCTTTATCGCTCTATAGTAGAGCGATCTCCTCTGCTCTCCTGTCTTTATCGCTCTATAGTAGAGCCGTCTCCTCTGCTCTCCTGTCTTTATCGCTCTATAGTAGAGCGATCTCCTCTGCTCTCCTGTCTTTATCGCTCTATAGTAGAGCCGTCTCCTCTGCTCTCCTGTCTTTATCGCTCTATAGTAGAGCCGTCTCCTCTGCTCTCCTGTCTTTATCGCTCTATAGTAGAGCGGTCTCCTCTGCTCTCCTGTCTTTATCGCTCTATAGTAGAGCGGTCTCCTCTGCTCTCCTGTCTTTATCGCTCTATAGTAGAGCCGTCTCCTCTGCTCTCCTGTCTTTATCGCTCTATAGTAGAGCGATCTCCTCTGCTCTCCTGTCTTTATCGCTCTATAGTAGAGCCGTCTCCTCTGCTCTCCTGTCTTTATCGCTCTATAGTAGAGCCGTCTCCTCTGCTCTCCTGTCTTTATCGCTCTATAGTAGAGCCGTCTCCTCTGCTCTCCTGTCTTTATCGCTCTATAGTAGAGCGGTCTCCTCTGCTCTCCTGTCTTTATCGCTCTATAGTAGAGCCGTCTCCTCTGCTCTCCTGTCTTTATCGCTCTATAGTAGAGCGATCTCCTCTGCTCTCCTGTCTTTATCGCTCTATAGTAGAGCCGTCTCCTCTGCTCTCCTGTCTTTATCGCTCTATAGTAGAGCGATCTCCTCTGCTCTCCTGTCTTTATCGCTCTATAGTAGAGCCGTCTCCTCTGCTCTCCTGTCTTTATCGCTCTATAGTAGAGCCGTCTCCTCTGCTCTCCTGTCTTTATCGCTACTGTTCACAGTTTATACTCTGATACATATACACAATGAGAGGTCAGAGATGGTTGGGTTTCATCGGTATGCTGTTATAACAAACACACACACACACACACACACACACACATGCACACACACACACACACGCACACACACACACACGCACACACAGTGAGAATGATTGCATAATTAATCAACAAGTCTGAAACATCAACAATCATCAACAGCTGAATTTCACAACAATTCACGGTAAACACAAACATCAGATGCACACACACAAGTCAACAACACACAACACACACACACACACAGTAGAATTGTTACATAACCAATCATCAAGTCTGAAATGCACAAACTCGACGTACGGCCAGTGTCTGAACATCAGCTTCTCAAACAACTGAGAAAACAAAGGACACTTCTCTCTTCTGTTCTCTTTTCTCCTCATGTCCTCAAGTGTTCCTGTAGAAGCTTCATGGGGGGAGAGATATGAAGAACGGGAGGGAGCAAGATGGAGAGAGAGAAAGAGAGAGCGATAGAGAGAGCGATGACGAGAGAAAGAGAGAGAGGATCCCATCCAGAGGTGTGATACAATATGTATGCAAATGCTCTCTCCTCTCTCTCCAGCCCTCCCATACAGAGCCGAGCCACACACAGACTGCATTGCCATAGGGATGGAGAATAGGCTTTACCATTGATGATTTATGAAAGCCCATAAGCCATCATACACTCATGATCTAGTTTAACCCAGCTACCCAGTGGACACATTACAGTACGTTAATAGAGATTGTATTTTAATCGAGATGAATGTTTGTTTTCCAAAACAATTATGCTGACTCTGCTGAAGAATACTCATTTGAATTGGATTATAATAAAATAAAAGTGTTTTGGCTTTTATTATTGGCAAAATAATTATCACAAGTAGAAAGACATTTTGTTTTAAGCTTCAAGTTCTAGAGGCAGCCAAAGCCGAATTAATAAAGCGCTATCTGTGTGGCTAATTAGCAGCGTTTCATAACTGAGTCTTTCAAAGCAATTATCAATTAAAAACAATTAAATACAACATTCATCATTGTCAATCATACCACTCTGAACAGGGAGCAGTACCAGAGTCAAACTGATAGAACGGTAATCAAACCCCATAATGAACCATCTCTCTCCTCCTCTCATGTGTGTGTGTGTGTGTGTGTATGTGTCTGTGCGTATGTGTGTGTATGCCTGCTAACCTGCATGTGTGTGCGGTTAGATTCCATAGACTGTAGCTGTCCTTCTACGGTTCAAACCCCTAATGTGCTTCCAACCTTTTTATTCCTCCTCTATTTTGTTCCTGGCTAGCTTCGACATTCCCACCCTCTTCCCTAGAAGAGAGAGAGCAGAGCTGGGGATTCCGTTGGGAACGCTGATGGTTCCAGGTTCCATTGGGGAGCAGCATGGTTAATCAATGAGCCGTCTTCCATTCTGTTCCAATAGTATGTAACTGTATACTCGAGCAGGGAGCAGAGCACAGCTAATATCTCCTCCCCTGTCCCTCTGTCCTCATGAACCACACCACTGTAATCTCATCACTGTCAACAGGCCAGATGTTCACCGAACACTAGAATACTCTACTGTAATAACACAACACAACACAACTGAACAAATCTAATCACATTGTATTTATCACATGCGCCAAATACAACGAAGACTTTACCTTGAAATGCTTGCTTATGAGCCCTTCCCAACGATACAGTTAAAACATTATAATAAAATAGTAACACAAGAGGAATAAAATATACAAGAATTAAGCTACAGTTGAAGTCGGAAGTTTACATACACTAATCAATCCCAGAACAACAGTTTTGATTTCCATTGATAATTTTTGTGTGATTTTGTTGTCAGCACATTCAACTATGTAAAGAAAAAAGTATTTAATAAGATTATTTCATTCATTCAGATCTAGGATGTGTTATTTTAGTGTTCCCTTAATTTTTTTGAGCAGTGTAGAACTGTTTGGCCATAATGACCATCGTTATGTTTGGAGGAAAAAGGGGGTTGCTTGATAGCCGAAGAACACCATCTCAACCGTGAACCGTAGCTTAGTGGGTAAGAGCGTTGTGCCAGTAACCGAAAGGTCGCTGGTTCTAATCCCCGAGCTGACTAGGTGAAAAATCTGTCGATGTGCCCTTAAGCAAGGCACTTAATCCTAATTGCTCTGGATAAGAGCGTCTGCTAAATAATGTAATTTAATTTTAATTTTAACCGGGTGGCAGCATCATGCTGTGGGGTTGCTTTGCTGCAGGAGGGACTGGTGCACTTCACAAAATAGATGGCATCATGAGGAAGGAAAATTATGGATATATTGAAGCAACATCTGAAGACATCAGTCAGGAGGTTAAAGCTTGGTCGCAAATGGGTCTTCCAAATGGACAATGACCCCAAGCATACTTCCAAAGTTGTGGCAAAATGGCTTAAGGACAACAAAGTCAAGGTATTGGAGTGGCCATCACAAAGCCCTGACCTCAATCCTATAGAAAATGTGTGGGCAGAACTGAAAAAGTGTGTGCGAGCAAGGAGGCCTACAAACCTGACTCAGTTACACCAGCTCTGTCAGGAGGAATGGGCCAAAATTCACCCAACTTATTGTGGGAAGCTTGTGGAAGGCTACCCGAAACGTTTGACCAAAGTTAAACAATTTAAAGGCAAGCTACCAAATACTAATTGAGTGTATGTAAACTTCTGACCCACCCTGTAGCTCAGTTGGTAGAGCATGGCGCTTGCAATGCCAGGGTTGTGGGTTTGTTTCCCACGGGGGGCCAGTATGAAAAATGTATGCACTCACTAACTGTAAGTCGCTCTGGATAAGAGCGTCTGCTAAATGACTAAAATGTAAATGTAAAATGTAATGAAATAAATAAAAGCTGAAATAAATCATTCTCTCTACTATTATTCTGACATTTCACATTCTTAAAATAAAGTGGTGATCCTAACTGACAGGGAATTTTTACTATGATTAAATATCAGGAATTGTGAAAAACTGAGTTTAAATGTATTTGGCTAAGGTGTATGTAAACTTCCGACTTCAACTGTATATACAGGGAGTACCAGTACTATATCAATGTGCAGAAGTACAAGGTATTTGAGGTAGATATGTACATGAAGGCAGGGTAAAATGACTAGGCATCAGGATAGATAATAATAAGGTATTTGAGCTAGATACAGTGCCTTCGGAAAGAATTCAGACCCGTTGACTTTTTCCACATTTTGTTACGTTACGTTTTTTTTTAATGCTCAGCAATCTATACACAATACCCCATAATGACAAAGTGAAAACAGATTTGTAGAAATGTTTGCAAATTCATTAAAAATGTAAAACTAAAATACCTTATTTACATAAGTATTCAGACCCTTTGCTCTGAGACTCGAAATTGAGCTCAGGTGCATCCTGTTTCCATTGATCATCCTTGAGATGTTTCTACAACTTGTTTGGAGTCCACCTGTGTTAAATTCAATTGATTGGACATGATTTGGAAAGGCATATACCTGTCTATATAAGGTGCCACAGATGAAAGTGCATGTCAGAGCAAAAACCAAGCCATGAGGTCGAAGGAATTGTCCGTAGAGCTCTGAGACAGCTCTGAGACAGGCACAGATCTGTGGAAGGGTAGCAAAACATTTCTGCAGCATTGAAGGTCCCCAAGAACACAGTGGCCTCCATCATTCTTAAATGGAAGAAGTTTTGAACCACCAAGGCTTTGCCTAGAGCTGGCCGCCTGGCCAAACTGAGCAATCGGGGGAAAAAGGCCTTGGTCAGGGAGGTGACCAAGAACCCAATGGTCACTCTGACAGATCTCTAGAGTTCCTCTGCGGAGATAGGAGAAACATCCAGAAGGACAACCATCTCTGCAGCACTCTAACAATCAGGCCTTTATGGCAGAGTGGCCAGACAGAAGCCACACCTCAGTAAAAGCCACATGACAGCCCACTTGGAGGTTGCCAAATGGCACCTAAAGACTCTCAGACCATGAGAAACAAGATTCTCTAGTCTGATGAAACCAAGATTGAACTCTTTGGCCTGAATGCCAAGCGTCACGTCTGGTGGAAACCTGGCACCATCCCTACGGTGAAGCATGGTGGTGGCAGAATCATGCTGTGGGGATGTTTTTCAGCGGCAGGGACTGGGAGACTAGTCAGGATTGAGGCAAAGATGAACGGAGCAAATTACAGAGAGATCCTTGATGAAAACCTGCT
Source organism: Coregonus clupeaformis (assembly GCF_020615455.1). NCBI lineage: Eukaryota > Metazoa > Chordata > Actinopteri > Salmoniformes > Salmonidae > Coregonus > Coregonus clupeaformis. The sequence goes on from NC_059193.1 coordinate 22,033,638, forward strand.
CCAGAGCTCTCAGGTCCTAGGGCTGGGGCGAAGGTTCACCTTCCAACAGGACAATGACCCTAAGCACACAGCCAGGACAATGCAGGAGTGACTTCGGGACAAGTCTCTGAATGTCCTTGAGTGGCCCAGCCAGAGCACGGACTTAAACCTGATCGAAGATCTCTGGAGAGACCTGAAAATAGCTGTGCAGCAACGCTCCCCATCCAACCTGACAGAGCTTGAGAGGATCTGCAGAGAAGAATGGGAGAAACTCCCCAAATACAGGTGTGCCAAACTTGTAGTGTCATACCCAAGAAGACTCAAGGCTGTAATCGCTGCCAAAGGTGCTTCAACAAAGTAAAGGGTCTGAATACTTATGTAAATGTAATATTTCAGTTTTTAGCAAAAATGTATAAAACCCAGTTTTTCCTTTGTCATTATTGGGTAGTGTTTGTAGATTGATGAGAAAAAAATACAATTTAATCAATTTTAGAATAAGTCTGTAACCTAACAAAATGTGAAAAAAGTCAAGGGGTCTGAATCCTTTCCGAAGGCACTGTATGTACATGAAGGCAGGGTAAAGTGACTAGGCATCAGGACAGATAATAATAAGAGTAAAATAAAGAACAGAGCAGCAGCAGCACATGATGAGTGTGAAAGTGTGTATGCATGTGTGCATATGTGTGTGTATGTGTGTGTTGTGCCGGTATGTGTGTGGGTTTTGTGTAAGTGTGTCACTGTAGTGCGTGTGTGAGTGAGTGAGTGTGTATATAGTGTATATAGTGTTGTGAGTGTGCATAGAGTCATTGTAAGATAGGGTGTAGCAATTTAATTAACTATATAGCAGTCTTATGGCTATTCAGCAGTATTATGGCTTGAATACAATGGTAGAAGACAACACAACTGAATACTACAATACTCTACTTTAGAAGACATCACAACTGAACACTACAATACTCTACTGTAGAAGACAGCACAACTGAATACTACAATATTCTACTGTAGAAGAAAGCACAACTGAACACTACAATACTCTACTGTAGAAGACAGCACAACTGAAGACTGGATTCACACATAGCAACAACGTTTACTCAAAAGCATCAAGTGATTCACACTTTCTGACGTTGCCACTAGAAATGTAACTATTCATACAACACACAGTATAAAAACCACAGTAAGCATAAAGGCTTAATAATGAACTAACTGTATGTAAATTAAGTAATCAACTCCTTAATGCTATGAAATGAACACATATGTCTGGACCTATGGCAGTCTCTATGGGGGTGCCACAGGGTTCAATTCTCGGGCCGACTCTTTTCTCTGTGTATATCAATGATGTCGCTCTTCCTGCTGGTGACTCTCAGATCCACCTCTACGCAGACGACACCATTTTGTATACATCTGGCCCTTCATTGGACACTGTGTTAACAAACCTCCAAACGAGCTTCAATGCCATACAACACTCCTTCCGTAGCCTCCAACTGCTCTTAAACACTAGTAAAACTAAATGCATGCTCTTCAATCGAACGCAGCTGGCACCTGCCCACACGACTAGAATCACTACTCTAGGCGGGTCTGACCTAGAGTATGTGGACAACTACAAATACCTAGGTGTCTGGTTAGACTGTAAACTCTCCTTCCAGACTCACATGAAGCATCTCCAATCCAAAGTTAAATCTAGAATCGGCTTCCTATTTCACAACAAAGCCTCCTTCACTCATGCTGCCAAACATGCCCTCGTAAAACTGACTATCCTACCGATCTTTGACTTCGGCGATGTCATTTACAAAATAGCCTCCAACACTCTACTCAGCAAATTGGATGTAGTCTATCACAGTGCCATCCGTTTTGTCACCAAAGCCCCATATACTGTGCCCCACTGTGACCTGTACACTCTTGTTGGCTGGTCCTCACTACATATTCGTCGCCAAACCCACTGGCTCCAGGCCATCTATAAATCACTGCTAGGCAAATCGCCGCCTTATCTTAGCTCATTGGTCACCATAGAAACACCCACCCGTAGTCTGCGCTCCAGCAGGTATATCTCACTGGTCATCCCCAAAGCCAACACCTTCTTTGGCCGCCATTCCTTCCAGTTCTCTGCTGCCAATGACTGGAACGAACTGCAAAAATCTCTGAAGCTGGAGACACTTATCTCCCTCACTAACTTTAAGCATCAGTTGTCAGAGCACCTTACCGATCACTGCACCTGTACACAGCCCATCTGAAATTAGCCCACCCAACTACCTCATCCCCATATTGTTATTTATTTTGCTCATTTGCACCCCAGTATCTCTATTTGCACATCATCTTTTGCACATCTATCATTCCAGTGTTAATACTAAAGTGTAATTATCTTGCACTATGGCCTATTTATTGCCTTACCTCCATAACTTGACATTTGCACACACTGTATATATATTTTCTGTTGTATTTTTGACTTTATGTTTTGTTTACCCCATATGTAACTCTGTGTTGTTGTTTTTATCGCACTGCTTTGCTTTATCTTGGCCAGGTCGCAGTTGTAAATGAGAACTTGTTCTCAACTGGCTTACCTGGTTAAATGAATAAAAAAACATTTGAATAAATTCTCAGTATCAGTAAGAAGCTGTTGGGGAAGCACAGTAACTGTAGACAAACTGTGTATTAGATTCAGATAAGCGAGGAGAGGAGAGGAGGAGAGAGGAGGAGGAGAGGAGGGGGAGAGGATGAGAGGAGGAGGAGAGAGGAGCAGAGAGGAAGAGATGAACAGGAGAGGAGAAGAGAAGAAGAGAGGAGAGGTAGAGGGGAGATGAGAAGAGGAGGAGAGGTGGAGGACAGGTGTAAGAGGAGGGTAGGGGAGGAGAGGTGGAGAGAAGAGAGGAGAGAGGACAAGAGAGGAGGAGAGAGAGAAGGGGAGAGAGGAGGAGAATAGAAGAGGAGAGAGGAAGGTAGAGGAGGAGAGGAGGAGAGGAGAGATGAGGGGAGAGGAGGAGAGGAGGAGGGGAGGAAGAGAGAGGAGGGGAGGGGAGAGGAGGAGGGGAGAAGGAAGAGGAGGAGGAGGGGAGAGGAGAGGAGGAAAATGGGGCCTTTATCTCTCCTATGCTAAATTCAATAAGATACTTATTGAAGGGAAATATTCAAATTTGGCTCTGACACTAAACACTGTTTCATTCTCCATGGTCCACTGCACACCTAATTCCGACTAATCCTTATACACAGAGAGAGCAAGGGAGGGAGAGAGCGATAGAGATAGAGAGAGGGGGGGGAGGAGGGAGTGAGGGAGGGAGAGAGGGAGGGAGAGAGCGAGGCGGCAAGAAGGAGAAATACAGTACATCGATCCCAAAGGTGAGAAGTTAAAGGTCAGGTCAGACCATGATTGTGATTCTAATGAGAACGTTGAGATTTATAGTAAATCATTATGAGCTTCCAGTTAAGAAAAGGGAGGGTCCTCAGTTCCCCCTCAACCTCCCACCCCGCACACACCGTGTGTGTAGTTAGTGTAGTTCAGCCACTGTGGAGGAGAAGACATGGACCAGGAGTTGGTAATCCCCTGAAGAGTTTGTTAAAAGAGTCAATGTTACTATGCTGTAAGAACACACACACTATGGCACACACACACCAACACAAATGGACGCTTCCATGCACATCCCATCTACTGTGATGTAATGAGATATCTTTCCTGTTTCCCATTCCGATCTGTCCATCCTCCACAGAGCTGCAACGAAACAGCCAGGGAGGAGAGGAACTGTAAACTGAGGGATGAAATCTCTCTCTCTCTCTCTCTCTCTCTCTCTCTCTCTCTCTCTCTCTCTCTCTCTCTCTCTCTCTCTCTCTCTCTCTCTCTCTCTCTCTCTCTCTCTCTCTCTCTCTCTCTCTCTCTCTCTCTCTCTCTCTCTCTCTCTCTCTCTCTCTCTCTCTCTCTCTCTCTCTCTCTCTCTCTCTCTCTCTCAAAGGAGTCCTACCCCTCCATCCCTCTATTGTAATTGAGTAGGTCTCACTACGCTGCCTGTGGAAATTGCCTCTCAGTCCATCTGTCCCTCTACTGTACACACACACACACACACACACACACACACACACAAACACACACACGCACACTAAAGTTGTCTCAGTGCTGACTCTCATATTGACAGCCCCAGTGACACCCCTTAAATATGAATGGCATGATTCCTCCTCATTAATAATAGCTGCACTGCTGATTGCTCTGTGAATGGCTGTGGTGTGTGTGTGTGTACTAAGGGTCAGTTGGGTATGTAATATATTCAATCAACTCAATAGGATAAATCATATTACATTTAATAAAATAAATGGTATGTTATTTTCTGTAATCGCGTAACACAATGTAGTCTTAGCCTGAGTGTGTCATATTGCATTATCTGGTGCGAAAGAGAAAGGAAGAAAGGGAGGAAGTGAGGGAGGAAGAGAGGGAGGAAGTGAGGGAGGAAGAGAGGGAGGAAGAGAGGGAGGAAGAGAGGGGGGAAGAGAGGGGGGAAGTGAGGGAGGAAGTGAGGGAGGAAGAGAGGGAGGAAGAGGGGGAGGAAGTGAGGTGGGAAGAGAGGGAGGAAGTGAGGGAGGAAGTGAGGGAGGAAGTGAGGGAGGGAAGAGAGGGAGGAAGTGAGGGAGGAAGAGAACACAGATGAAGAGATAGATAAAAAGAGAGAGAGACAGAAAGAGAGAGAGAGACAGAGAGAGAGAGAGAGAGAGAGAGAGAGAGAGAGAGAGAGAGAGAGAAAGAGACAGAAAGAGAGACCAATACATAGAGGATCCTACAAGAAACATGGTATAGAGGAGATGGACCCACTGGTTGCCCTTTAGGTTACAGAGAGCTGGTAGTCCCATCCACCAAACTACATTTACATTTTAGTCATTTAACAGACGCTCTTATCCAGAGCGACGTACAGGAGCAATTAGGGTTAAGTGCCTTGCTCAAGGGCACATCGACAGATTTTTCACCTAGTCGGCTCGGGGATTAGAACCAGCGACTTTTCAGTTACTGGCACTACGCTCTTAACCACTAAGCTACCTGCCACACTACCAGGTGTGAAACAGGGAAGGGACTCAGGGGGTATGCTAATTTGGTGTAGTGCAGACATAACTCACTCTATTCAATTAATCAAAACAGGAACATTTTACATTTGGCTAGAAATTCAAAAGGAAATTATCTCAACAGAGAAAAATGTCCTCCTGTGTGCACCTATATCCCCCCACTAGAATCCCCATACTTGAATGAAGACAGCTTCTCCATCCTGGAGGGGGAAATCAATCATTTCCAGGCCCAGGGACAGGTACTAGTCTGTGGCGACCTAAATGCCAGAACTGGACAAGAACCTGACACCCTCAGCACACAAGGGGACAAACACATACCTGGAGGTGACAGCATTCCCTCCCCCTTTTGCCCCACTAGGCACAACTACAACAACATAACCAACAAAAACGGGTTCAACTCCTGCAGCTCTGTCGTACGCTGGGTATGTACATTGTCAATGGTAGGCTTCGAGGGGACACCTATGGTAGGTACACATATAGCTCATCTCTTGGCAGTAGTACTGTAAACTACTTTATCACTGACCTCAACCCAGAGTCTCTCAGAGCGTTCACAGTCAGCCCACTGACACCCATATCATATCACAGCAAAATCACAGTCTACTTGAACAGAGCAATACTCAATCATGAGGCATCAAAGCCAAAGGAACTGAATAATATTAAGATATGCTATAGATGGAAGGAAAGTAGTGAGAAACCTACCAAAAAACAATTAAGCAACAACAAATTCAATCCCTTTTAGAGAACTTCCTGGACACAACGTTTCACTGTAATAGTGAAGGTGTCAACTTGGCAGTAGAAAACCTAAACAGTATATTTGACCTCTCAGCTTCCCTATCAAATGTAAAAGTTTCAAACAGACAACCAAATAAATTAACAATGACAAATGGTTTGATAAAGAATGCAAAAACCTAAGAAAGAAACTGAGAAACCTATCCAACCAAAAACATAGAGACCCAGAAAACCTGAGCCTACGCCTTCACTATGGTGAATCACTAAAACAATACAGAAATACACTATGGAAAAAGAAGGAACAGCACATCAGAAATCAGCTCAAAGTAATTAAAGAATCCATAGACTCTAACCACCTCTGGGAAAATTGGAAAACACTAAACAAATAACAACACTAAGAGTAAACCACTTCTCCAGTCTTTTTGGCCCTATAACAAGGAACAAACAGCAAAAACATATACATGATCAAATACAAATCTTAGAATCAACTATTAAAGACTACCAGAACCCACTGGATTCTGCAATTAAATTGAATAAACTACAGGACAAAATACAAACCCTCCAACCCAAAAAGGCCTGTGGTGTTGATGGTAGCCTCAATGAAATTATAAAATATATAAACCACAAATTCCAATTAGCTATACTTAAACTCTTTAACATCATCCTTAGCTCTGGCATCTTCCCCAATATTCGGAACCAAGGACTGATAACCCCCATCCACAAAAGTGGAGACAAATTTGACCCCAATAACTACCGTGGGATATGCTTCAACAGCAACCTTGGGAAAATCCTCTGCATTATCATTAACAGCAGACTCGTACATTTCCTCAGAAAACAATGTACTGAGCAAATGTCCAATTGGCTTATTACCAAATTATAGTATGACAGACCACGTATTCATCCTGCACACCCTTATTGACAAACAAACAAACCAAAACAAAGGCAAAGTCTTCTCATGCTTTGTTGATAAAAAAACAAAAAACGTTTGACTATATTTGGCATGAGGGTCTGCTATACAAATTGATGGAAAGTGGTGTTGGGGGAAAAACATACGACATCAAATCAAATCAAATTGTATTTGTCAAATGCGCCGAATACAACAGGTGTAGACCTTACAGTGAAATGCTTACTTACATGCCCTTAACCAACAATGCAGTTGTAAGAAAGAATACCAAAACAAAATCACAAAAAAAGACAATATAAAATAATACGAAATAAAAGTAACAAATAATTAAAGAGCAGCAGTAAAAATAACAATAGCGAGGCTATATACAGGGGGTACCGGTACCGAGTCAATGTGCGGGGGCACCGGGTAGTCGAGGTAATTGGGGTAATATGTACATATAGGTAGAGTTATTAAAGTGACTATGCATAGATAATAAACAGAGAGTAGCAGCAGCGTAAAAGGGGGGGGCAATGCAAAATAGTCTGGGTAGCCATTTGATTAGATGTTCAGGAGTCTTATGGCTTGGGGGTAGAAGCTGTTTAGAAGCCTCTTGGACCTAGACTTGGCGCTCTGGTACTGCTTGCTGTGCGGTAGCAAATAGAACAGTCTATGACTAGGGTGGCTGGAGTCTTTGACAATTTTTAGGGCCTTCCTCTGACACCGCCTGGTATAGAGGTCCTGGATGGCAGGAAGCTTGGCCCCAGTGATGTACTGGGCCGTACGCACTACCCTCTGTAGTGCCTTGCGGTCGGAGGCCGAGCAGTTGCCATACCAGGTGGTGATGCAACCAGTCAGAATGCTCTCGATGGTGCAGAACATTTTGAGGATCTGAGGACCCATGCCGACTGTCTTGGTGTGCTTGGACCATGTTAGTTTGTTGGTGATGTGGACACCAAGGAACTTGAAGCTCTCAACCTGCTCCACTACATGAGAATGGGGGCATGCTCGGTCCTCTTCTTTTTCCTCTAGTCCACAATCATCTCCTTTGTCTTGATCACGTTGAGGGAGAGGTTGTTGTCCTGGCACTACACGGCCAGGTCTCTGACCTCCTCTCTATAGGCTGTCTCGTCATTGTCGGTGATCAGGCCTACCACTGTTGGGTCATCGGCAAACTTAATGATGGTGTTGGAGTCGTGCCTGGCCATGCAGTCATGAGTGAACAGGGAGTACAGAAGTGGACTGAGCACACACCTCTGAGGGGCTACGGTGTTGAACGCTGAGCTGTAGTCAATGAATAGCATTCTCACATAGGTGTTCCTTTTGTCCAGATGTGAAAGGGCAGTGTGGAGTGCAATAATGATTGCATCATCTGTGGATCTGTTGGGGCGATATGCAAATTGGTGTGGGTCTAGGGTTTCTGGGATAATGGTGTTGATGTGAGCCATGACCAGCCTTTCAAAGCACTTCATGGCTACAGACATCAGTGCTACGGGTCGGTAGTCATTTAGGCAGGTTACCTTAGTGTTCTTGGGCACTGGGACTATGGTGGTCTGCTTGAAACATGTTGGTATTACAGACTCAGACAGGGAGAGGTTGAAAATGTCAGTGAAGACACTTGCCAGTTGGTCAGCGCATGCTCGGAGTACACGTCCTGGTAATCCATGTTGACCTGTTTAAAGGTCTTACTCACACCGGCTACGGAGAGCGTGATCACACAGTCATCTGGAACAGCTGATGCTCTCATGCATGTTTCAGTGTTACTTGCCTCGAAGCGAGCATAGAAGTAATTTAGCTCGTCTGGTAGGCTCGTGTCACTGGGCAGCTCGCTGCTGTGCTTCCCTTTGCAGTCTGGTCCTCTGTAGCTCAGCTGGTAGAGCATGGCGCTTGTAACGCCAGGGTAGTGGGTTTGATCCCCGGGACCACCCATACACAGAAAATGTATGCACGCATGACTGTAAGTCGCTTTGGATAAAAGCGTCTGCTAAATGGCATATTATTATTATTATTATTATTAATAGTTTGCAAGCCCTGCCACATCCGACGAGCGTCAGACCGGGGTAGTACGAGTCGATCTTAGTCCAGTATTGACGCTTTGCCTGTTTGATGGTTCGTCGGAGGGCATAGCGGGATTTCTTATAAGCTTCCGGGTTAGAGTCCCGCTCCTTGAAAGAGGCAGCTCTACCCTTTAGCTCAGTGCGGATGTTGCCTGTAATCCATGGCTTCTGGTTGGGGTATGTACGTACAGTCACTGTGTGGACGACCTCATTGATGCACTTATTGATGAAGCCAGTGACTGATGTGGTGTACTCCTCAATGCCATCGGAAGAATCCCGGAACATATTCCAGTCTATGCTAGCAAAACAGCCCTGTAGCTTAGCATCTGCTTCATCTGACCACTTTTTTATTGACCGAGTCACTGGTGCTTCCTGCTTTAGTTTTTGCTTGTAAGCAGGAATCAGGAGGATAGAATTATGGCCAGATTTTCCAAATGGAGTGCGAGGGAGAGCTTTGTATGCGTCTCTGTGTGTGGAGTATAGGTGGTCTAGAGTTTATTTCCCTCTGGTTGCACATTTAACATGCTGGTAGGAATGAGGTAAAACTGATTTAAGTTTCCCTGCATTAAAGTCCCCGGCCAGTAGGAGCGCCGCCTCTGTATGAGCGTTTTCCAGTTTGCTTATGGCCGTATACAGTTCATTGAGTGCGGTCTTAGTGCCAGCATCGGTTTGTGGTGGTAAATAGACAGCTACGAAGAATATAGATGAAAACTCTCTTGATAGATAGTGTGGTCTACAGCTTATCATGAGATACTCTACCTCAGACGAGCAAAACCTTGAGACTTCCTTAGATATCATGCACCAGCTGTTGTTTACAAATATACATAGACCGCCACCCCTTGTCTTACCAGAGGCTGCTGTTCTATCCTGCCGATTCAGTGAATAACCAGCCAGCTGTATGTTATTCATGTCATCGTTCAGCCACGACTCGGTGAAACATAAGATATTACAGTTTTTAATGTCCCGTTGGTAGGATATTCATGCCAGTAGTTCGTCGCCGGCTCCTTACCAAGCATCCCAATCTCATCATATCTCCTTTTCTTTCTACTGCGAATGACGGGGATGAGGGCTCTGTCGGGAGTCTGGAGCAAATCCCTCTCGTCCGACTCATAAAATAAAGATTATTTGTCCAGTTCAAGGTGAGAAATCGCTGTTCTGATGTCCAGAAGCTCTTTTCGGTCATAAGAGACGGTAGCAGCAACATTATGTACAAAATAAGTTCCAAACAATGCGAAAAAACACACAAAATAGCATGGGTTGGTTAAGAGTCCATAAAACGGCAACCATCCCCTCCGGCGCCATAAACAGTGGCGCCGGAGGGGATGGACATTATAAAATGGACATTATAAAATCCATGTACACAAACAACAAGTGTGAAGTACAAATTGGCAAAAAACACACACATTTCTTTCCACAGGGCCGTGGGGTGAGACAGATATTCAGCTGAAGCCCCACCCCCTTCAACATATATATCAACGAATTGGCGAGGGCACTAGAACAGTCTGCAGCACCCGGCCTCACCCTACTAGAATCTGAAGTCAAATGTCTACTGTTTGCTGATGATCTGGTGCTTCTGTCCACAACCAAGGAGGGCCTACAGCAGCACCTAGATCTTCTGCACAGATTCTGTCAGACCTGGGCCCTGACAGTAAATCTCAGTAAGACAAAAATAATTGTGTTCCAAAAAAGGTCCAGTTGCCAGGACCACAAATACAAATTCCATCTAGACACCGTTGCCTTAGAGTACACAAAAAACATTACATACCTCAGCCTAAACATCAGCGCCACAGGTAACTTCCACAAAGCTGTGAACGATCTGAGAGACAAGGCAAGAAGGGCCTTCTATGCCATCAAAAGAAACAAAAAATTCGACATACCAATTAGGATCTGGCTAAAAATACTTGAATCAGTTATAGAACCGATTGCCCTTTATAGTTGTGAGGTCTGGGGTCCGCTCACCAACCAAGAATTCACAAAATGGGACAAACACCAAATTGAGACAAACACCAAAAAATATCCTCTGTGTACAACGTAAAAATCCAAATAATGCATGGAGAGCAGAATTAGGATGATACCCGCTAATTCTCAAAATCCAGAAAAGACCCGTTAAATTCTACAACCACCTAAAAGGAAGCAATTCCCAAACCTTACATAACAAAGCCATCACCTACAGAGAGATGAACCTGGAGAACAGTTCCCTAAGCAAGCTGGTCCTGGGTCTCCGTTCACGAACACTGAGCCCCAGGACAGCAACACAATTAGATAATTACTTGACATATTGGAACTATTTTATTTTTTTAACTGAGCAAACTAGAATGCTATTTGGCCCTAAACAGAGAGTACACAGTGGCAGAATACCTGACCACTGTGACTGACCCAAAATTAAGGAAATCTTTGACTATGTACAGACTCAGTGAGCATATCCTTGCTATTGAGAAAGGCCGCCGTAGGCAGACCTTGCTCTCAAGAGAAGACAGGCTATGTGCCCACTGCCCACAAAATGAGGTGGAAACTTAGCTGCACTTCCTAACTTCCTGCCAAATGTATGACCATATTAGATACGCATACGTCCCTCAGATTACACAGACCCAAGAAGAATTTGAAAACAAATCCAATTTGGATAAACTCCCATATCTATTTGGTTGAAAACCAGTGTGCAATCACAGCAGCAAGATTTGTGACCTGTTGCCACAAGAAAAGGGCAACCAGTGAAGAACAAACACCATTGTAAATACAACCTATATTTATGTTAATTTATTTTCCTTTTTGTACTTTAACTATTTGCACATTGTTACAACACCGTATATACACATAATATTACACTTGAAATGTCTTTATTCTTTTTTAACTTTTGTGAGTGTAATGTTTACATCTATTTCACTTGCTTTGGCAATGTAAACATATGTTTCCCACGCCAATAAAGCCCCTTAAATAAAAATTGAAATTGAATTGAGAGAGAGACCAATACGCACACACTCCACCCACTCATTCTGGCCAGGCGTGAAGTGTTTAGAGCTGCCACTCCCTAACACACAACACACTACTGTTAGAATTATTCAGAGTCACAGAGTGGGGCTGGATCTAGAATGGATGACAATCTTAGGACCTCAGGTCTCTTACCCTCTCCCTCTCTCTCTCTCTCTCTCTCTCTCTCTCTCTCTCTCTCTCTCTCTCTCTCTCTCTCTCCTTTTGTGTGTAAAACAAATTGGGGAACAATGCTGGCGTTTTCTCACTCCCTAAGTGGGGTGCTCAGTGACCCTGAAAACACATTACACAACAGAGGAACACCGATTACCTCTTCCCCTCCTCCCCCTCTATTCTCCCTTTCTCCTCTCCTCTCCTCTCCCTCTCATCTCTTTTCTTTTCCCTCTCCTCTCTTCTCCTATCTTACCTCTCTCCTCTCATCTCATATCTTTTCCCACTCCTCTCCCTCTCATCTCCTATCTTACCTCTCTCCTCTCCTCTCTTCTCCTATCTTACCTCTCTCCTCTCCCTCTCATCTCCTATCTTACTCCTCTCCTCTCCTCTCCTCTCCTCTCCCTCTCCTCTCCTCTCCTCTCCTCTCCTCTCCTCTCCTCTCCTCTCCTAACTCTCTCCTCTCATCTCCTATCTTTTCCACATCTCCTCTCCTCTCATCTCCTATCTTACCTCTCTCCTCTCATCTCCTATCTGACCTCTCTCCTCTCCTTCTCATCTCCTCTCCTCTCCTCTCCTCTCCTCTCCCTCTCCTCTCCTCTCCTCTTATCTCCTATTTTTTCTCTCCCTATCTTTTCTCTCTACTCTCCCTCTTATCTCCTATCTTAACTCTCTCCTCTCCCTCTCATCTCATATATTTTCTCTCTCCTCTCCCTCTCATCTCCTATCTTAACTCTCTCTTCTCCCTCTCATCTCCTATCTTACCTCTCTCCTCTCCTCTCTTCTCCTATCTTACCTCTCTCCTCTCCCTCTCATCTCCTATCTTACTTCTCTCCTCTCCTCTCCTCTCCTCTCCTCTCCTCTCCTCTCCTCTCCTCTCCTCTCCTCTCCTCTCCTCTCCGATCTTACCCCTCTCCTCTCCACTCATCTCCTATTTTTTCTCTCCCTATCTTTTCTCTCTCCTCTCCCTCTTATCTCCTATCTTAACTCTCTCCTCTCCCTCTCATCTCCTATCTTAACTCTCTCCTCTCCCTCTCATCTCCTATCTCAACTCTCTCCTCTCCCTCTCCTCTCCTATATTAACTCTCTCCTCTCCCTCTCATCTCCTATCTTAACTCTCTCCTCTCCCTCTCATCTCCTATCTTACCTCTCTCCTCTCCCTCTCATCTCCTATCTCTCCTCTCCTCTCCTCTCCTCTCCTCTCCTCTCTCTCCTCTCCTCTCCTCTCCTCTCCTCTCCTCTCCTCTCCTCTCTCTCCTCTCCTCTCCTCTCCTCTCCTCTCCTCTCCTCTCATCTCATCTCATCTCATCTCATCTCATCTCATCTCATCTCATCTCATCTCCTCTCTCTCTCTCCTCTCCTCTCCTCTCCTCTCCTCTCCTCTCCTCTCCTCTCCTCTCCTCTCCTCTCCTCTCCGATCTTACCCCTCTCCTCTCCACTCATCTCCTATTTTTTCTCTCCCTATCTTTTCTCTCTCCTCTCCCTCTTATCTCACATGTCCCCCCTGCCCCCTCTCTTACCCCCCATGCCCCTCCTGCCCCCCTCTCCTACCCCAATGCTTCTCCTACCCCCCATGCCTCTCTTGCCCCACTCTCATACCCCCATGCCCCTCCTACCCCACTCTCCTACATTCCATTCCTCTCCTCTCCTCTTCTCTTCTCCTCTCATCTGATCTCCTATATTTTCTCTCTCCTCTCCCTCTCATCTCCTATCTTAACTCTCTCCCCTCCCTCTCATCTCCTATGTTAACTCTCTCCCCCCCCTCTCATCTCCTATCTTACCTCTCATCTCCTCTCCTATCCTCTCCTCTCCTCTCCCTTTCATCTCCGATCTTACCTCTCTCCTCTCCTCTCATCTCCTATTTTTTCTCTCCCTATCTTTTCTCTCTCCTCTCCCTCTGATCTCCTATCTTAACTCTCTCCTCTCCCTCTCATCTCCTATCTTAACACTCCCCTCTCCCTCTCATATCATATATTTTCTCTCTCCTCTCCCTCTCCTATCTTACCTCTCTCCTCTCCTCTCTTCTCCTATCTTACCTCTCTCCTCTCCCTCTCAACTCCTATCTTACTCCTCTCCTCTCCTCTCCTCTCCTCTCCTCTCCTCTCCTCTCCTCTCCTCTCCTCTCCTCTCCTCTCCTCTCCTCTCCTCTCCTCTCCTCTCCTCTCCTCTCCTCTCCCTCTCATCTCCTATCTTAACTCTCTCCTCTCCCTCTCATCTCCTATCTTACCTCTCATCTCCTCTCCTATCCTCTCCTCTCCTCTCCCTCTCATCTCCGATCTTACCTCTCTCCTATCACCTCCTATTTTTTCTATCCCTATATTTTCTCTCTCCTCTCCCTCTTATCTCCTACCTTAACTCTCTCCTCTCCCTCTCATCTCATATATTTTCTCTCTCCTCTCCCTCTCATCTCCTATCTTAACTATCTCCTCATCTCCTATTTTTTCTCTCCCTATCTTTTCTCTCTCCTCTCCCTCTGATCTCCTATCTTAACTCTCTCCTCTCCCTCTCATCTCCTATCTTAACTCTCTCCTCTCCCTCTCATATCATATATTTTCTCTCTCCTCTCCCTCTCATATCTTAACTCTCTCCTCTCCCTCTCATCTCCTATCTTACCTCTCTCCTCTTCTCTCTGCTCCTATCTTACCTCTCTCCTCTCCCTCTCATCTCCTATCTTATTCCTCTCCTCTCCTCTCCTCTCCTCTCCTCTCCTCTCCTCTCCTCTCCTCTCCTCTCCTCTCCTCTCCTCTCCTCTCCTCTCCTCTCCTCTCCTCTCCTCTCCTCTCCTCTCCTCTCTTCTCCTATCTTACTCTCCTCTCATCTCCTATCTTTCCTCTCATCTCATATCTTAACTCTCTCCTCTCCCTCTCATCTCCTATCTTACCTCTCTCCTCTCATCTCTTATCTTTTCTCTCTCCTCTCCTCTCATCTCCTATCTTTTCCCCATCTCCTCTCCTCTCATCTCCTATCTTACCTCTCTCCTCTCCCTCTCAACTCCTATCTTACTCCTCTCCTCTCCTCTCCTCTCCTCTCCTCTCCTCTCCTCTCCTCTCCTCTCCTCTCCTCTCCTCTCCTCTCCTCTCCTCTCCTCTCCTCTCCTCTCCTCTCCTCTCCTCTCCTCTCCTCTCCTCTCCCTCTCATCTCCTATCTTAACTCTCTCCTCTCCCTCTCATCTCCTATCTTACCTCTCATCTCCTCTCCTATCCTCTCCTCTCCCTCTCATCTCCGATCTTACCTCTCTCCTCTCCTATCATCTCCTATTTTTTCTATCCCTATATTTTCTCTCTCCTCTCCCTCTTATCTCCTACCTTAACTCTCTCCTCTCCCTCTCATCTCATATATTTTCTCTCTCCTCTCCCTCTTATCTCCTATCTTAACTCTCTCCTCTCCCCTCATCTCCTATTTTTTCTCTCCCTATCTTTTCTCTCTCCTCTCCCTCTGATCTCCTATCTTAACTCTCTCCTCTCCCTCTCATCTCCTATCTTAACTCTCTCCTCTCCCTCTCATATCATATATTTTCTCCCTCCTCTCCCTCTCATATCTTAACTCTCTCCTCTCCCTCTCATCTCCTATCTTACCTCTCTCCTCTTCTCTCTGCTCCTATCTTACCTCTCTCCTCTCCCTCTCATCTCCTATCTTACTCCTCTCCTCTCCTCTCCTCTCCTCTCCTCTCCTCTCCTCTCCTCTCCTCTCCTCTCCTCTCCTCTCCTCTCCTCTCCTCTCCTCTCCTCTCCTCTCCTCTCTCCTCTCCTCTCCTCTCTTACCTCTCTCCTCTCCTCTCTTCTCCTATCTTACTCTCCTCTCATCTCCTATCTTTCCTCTCATCTCATATCTTAACTCTCTCCTCTCCCTCTCATCTCCTATCTTACCTCTCTCCTCTCATCTCTTATCTTTTCTCTCTCCTCTCCTCTCATCTCCTATCTTTTCCCCATCTCCTCTCCTCTCATCTCCTATCTTACCTCTCTCCTCTCATCTCCTATCTTACCTCTCTTCTCTCCTCTCATCTCCTTTATTTTCTCTCTCCTCTCCCATCTTACCTCTCTCCTCTCCCTCTCATCTCCTATCTTACCTCTCACCTCCTATCTTACATCTCTCCTCTCCTCTCCTCTCCTCTCCTCTCCTCTCTCTCCTCTCCTCTCCTCTCCTCTCCTCTCCTCTGCTCTCCTCTCCTCGCTCTCTCCTCTCCCTCTCATCTCCTATCTTAACTCTCTCCTCTCCCTCTCATCTCCTATATTTTCTCTCTCCTCTCCCTCTCATCTCCTATCTGACCTCTCTCCTCTCCTTCTCATCTCCTCTCCTCTCCTCTCCTCTCCTCTCCTCTCCTCTCCTCTCCTCTTCTCTTATCTCCTATTTTTTCTCTCCCTATCTTTTCTCTCTACTCTCCCTCTTATCTCCTATCTTAACTCTCTCCTCTCCCTCTCATCTCCTATCTTAACTCTCTCCTCTCCCTCTCATCTCATATATTTTCTCTCTCCTCTCCCTCTCATCTCCTATCTTAACTCTCTCTTCTCCCTCTCATATCCTATCTTACCTCTCTCCTCTCCCTCTCATCTCATATATTTTCTCTATCCTCTCCCTCTCATCTCCTATCTTACTCCTCTCCTCTCCTCTCCTCTCCTCTCCTCTCCTCTCCTCTCCGATCTTACCCCTCTCCTCTCCACTCATCTCCTATTTTTTCTCTCCCTATCTTTTCTCTCTCCTCTCCCTCTTATCTCCTATCTTAACTCTCTCCTCTCCCTCTCCTCTCCTATCTTAACTCTCTCCTCTCCTTCTCATCTCCTATCTTAACTCTCTCCTCTCCCTCTCATCTCCTATCTTACCTCTCTCCTCTCCCTCTCATCTCCTATCTCTCCTCTCCTCTCCTCTCCTCTCCTATCATCTCCTATTTTTTCTATCCCTATATTTTCTCTCTCCTCTCCCTCTTATCTCCTACCTTAACTCTCTCCTCTCCCTCTCATCTCATATATTTTTTCTCTCCTCTCCCTCTCATCTCCTATCTTAACTCTCTCCTCTCCCCTCATCTCCTATTTTTTCTCTCCCTATCTTTTCTCTCTCCTCTCCCTCTGATCTCCTATCTTAACTCTCTCTTCTCCCTCTCATCTCCTATCTTAACTCTCTCCTCTCCCTCTCATATCATATATTTTCTCTCTCCTCTCCCTCTTATATCTTAACTCTCTCCTCTCCCTCTCATCTCCTATCTTACCTCTCTCCTCTTCTCTCTGCTCCTATCTTACCTCTCTCCTCTCCCTCTCATCTCCTATCTTACTCCTCTCCTCTCCTCTCCTCTCCTCTCCTCTCCTCTCCTCTCCTCTCCTCTCCTCTCCTCTCCTCTCCTCTCCTCTCCTCTCCTCTCTTCTCTCCTCTCCTCTCCTCTCTTACCTCTCTCCTCTCCTCTCTTCTCCTATCTTACTCTCCTCTCATCTCCTATCTTTCCTCTCATCTCATATCTTAACTCTCTCGTCTCCCTCTCATCTCCTATCTTACCTCTCTCCTCTCATCTCTTATCTTTTCTCTCTCCTCTCCTCTCATCTCCTATCTTTTCCCCATCTCCTCTCCTCTCATCTCCTATCTTACCTCTCTCCTCTCATCTCCTATCTTACCTCTCTTCTCTCCTCTCATCTCCTTTATTTTCTCTCTCCTCTCCCATCTTACCTCTCTCCTCTCCCTCTCATCTCCTATCTTACCTCTCATCTCCTATCTTACACCTCTCCTCTCCTCTCCTCTCCTCTCTCTCCTCTCCTCTCCTCTCCTCTCCTCTCCTCTCCTCTCCTCTCCTCTCTCTCTCTCCTCTCCTCTCCTCTCCTCTCCTCTCTCTCCTCTCCTCTCCTCTGCTCTCCCTTCTCTCTCTCTCTCCTCTCCCTCTCATCTCCTATCTTAACTCTCTCCTCTCCCTCTCATCTCCTATATTTTCTCTCTCCTCTCCCTCTCATCTCCTATCTGACCTCTCTCCTCTCCTTCTCATCTCCTCTCCTCTCCTCTCCTCTCCTCTTCTCTTATCTCCTATTTTTTCTCTCCCTATCTTTTCTCTCTACTCTCCCTCTTATCTCCTATCTTAACTCTCTCCTCTCCCTCTCATCTCCTATCTTAACTCTCTCCTCTCCCTCTCATCTCATATATTTTCTCTCTCCTCTCCCTCTCATCTCCTATCTTAACTCTCTCTTCTCCCTCTCATATCCTGTCTTACCTCTCTCCTCTCCCTCTCATCTCATATATTTTCTCTATCCTCTCCCTCTCATCTCCTATCTTACTCCTCTCCTCTCCTCTCCTCTCCTCTCCTCTCCTCTCCTCTCCTCTCCTCTCCTCTCCTCTCCTCTCCTCTCCTCTCCTCTCCTCTCCTCTCCTCTCCTCTCCTCTCCTTTCCTCTCCTCTCCGATCTTACCCCTCTCCTCTCCACTCATCTCCTATTTTTTCTCTCCCTATCTTTTCTCTCTCCTCTCCCTCTTATCTCCTATCTTAACTCTCTCCTCTCCCTCTCCTCTCCTATCTTAACTCTCTCCTCTCCCTCTCATCTCCTATCTTAACTATCTCCTCTCCCTCTCATCACCTATCTTACCTCTCTCCTCTCCCTCTCATCTCCTATCTCTCCTCTCCTCTCCTCTCCTCTCCTCTCCTCTCCTCTCCTCTCCTCTCCTCTCCTCTCCTCTCCTCTCCGATCTTACCCCTCTCCTCTCCACTCATCTCCTATTTTTTCTCTCCCTATCTTTTCTCTCTCCTCTCCCTCTTATCCCACATGCCCCCCCTGCCCCCTCTCTTACCCCCCATGCCCCTCCTGCCCCCTCTCCTACCCCAATGCTTCTCCTACCCCCCATGCCTCTCTTGCCCCACTCTCATACCCCCCATGCCCCTCCTACCCCACTCTCCTACATTCCATTCCTCTCCTCTTCTCTTCTCCTCTCATCTGATCTCCTATATTTTCTCTCTCCTCTCCCTATCATCTCCTATCTTAACTCTCTCCCCTCCCTCTCATCTCCTATGTTAACTCTCTCCCCTCCCTCTCATCTCCTATCTTACCTCTCATATCCTCTCCTATCCTCTCCTCTCCTCTCCCTTTCATCTCCGATCTTACCTCTCTCCTCTCCTCTCATCTCCTATTTTTTCTCTCCCTATCTTTTCTCTCTCCTCTCCCTCTGATCTCCTATCTTTTAACTCTCTCCTCTCCCTCTCATCTCCTATCTTAACACTCTCCTCTCCCTCTCATATCATATATTTTCTCTCTCCTCTCCTCTCTTCTCCTATCTTAACTCTCTCCTCTCCCTCTCATCTCCTATCTTACCTCTCATCTCCTATCTTACCTCTCCTCTCCTCTCCTCTCCTCTCCTCTCCTCTCCTCTCCTCTCCTCTCCTCTCCTCTCCTCTCCTCTCCTCTCCTCTCCTCTCCTCTCCTCTCCTCTCCTCTCCTCTCTCTCCTCTCCTCTCTTCTCTTCTCTTCTCTTCTCTTCTCTTCTCTTCTCTTCTCTTCTCTTCTCCTCTCCTCTCCTCTCCTCTCCTCTCCTGTCCTCTCCTGTCCTCTCCTCTCCTCTTATCTCCTATTTTTTCTCTCCCTATCTTTTCTCTCTACTCTCCCTCTTATCTCCTATCTTAACTCTCTCCTCTCCCTCTCCTCTCCCTCTCATCTCCTATCTTACCTCTCCTCTCCTATCTTACATCTCTCCTCTCCTCTCCTCTCCTCTCCTCTCCTCTCCTCTCCTCTCCTCTCCTCTCCTCTCCTCTCCTCTCTTCTCCTTCTCCTTTCCCTCTCATCTCCTATCTTAACTCTCTCCTCTCCCTCTCATCTCCTATCTTACCTCTCTCCTCTCCTCTCTTCTCCTATCTTACCTCTCTCCTCTCCCTCTCATCTCCTATCTTACTCCTCTCCTCTCCTCTCCTCTCCTCTCCTCTCCTCTCCTCTCCTCTCATCTCCTCTCCTCTCCTCACCTCTCATCTCCTATATTTTCTCTCTCCTCTCCCTCTCATCTCCTATCTTACCTCTCTCCTCTCCTCTCTTCTCCTATCTTACCTCTCTCCTCTCCCTCTCATCTCCTATCTTACTCCTCTCCTCTCTCCTCTCCTCTCTCTCTCCTCTCCTCTCCTCTCCTCTCCTCTCCTCTCCTCTCCTCTCCTCTCCTCACCTCTCATCTCCTATATTTTCTCTCTCCTCTCCCTCTCATCTCCTATCTTACCTCTCTCCTCTCATCTCCTATATTTTCTCTCTCCTCTCCTCTCATCTCCTATCTTTTCCCCATCTCCTCTCCTCTCATCTCCTATATTTTCTCTCTCCTCTCCCTCTCATCTCCTATCTTACCTCTCTCCTCTCCCTCTCATCTCCTATCCTACTTCTCCTCTCCTCTCCTCTCCTCTCCTCTCCTACCTCTCCTACCTCTCCTCTCCTCTCCTCTCCTCTCCTCTCCTCTCCTCTCCTCTCCTCTCCTCTCCACTCATCTCCTATTTTTTCTCTCCCTATCTTTTCTCTCTCCTCTCCCTCTTATCTCCTATCTTAACTCTCTCCTCTCCCTCTCATCTCCTATATTTTCTCTCTCCTCTCCCTCTTATCTCCTATCTTAACTCTCTCCTCTCCCTCTCATCTCCTATCTTAACTCTCTCCTCTCCCTCTCATCTCCTATCTTAACTCTCTCCTCTCCCTCTCATCTCCTATTTTTTCTCTCTCCTCTCCCACTCATCTCCTATCTTACCTCTCATCTCCTATCTTTTCTCTCCCTATCTTTTCTCTCTCCTCACCCCCTTACCTCCTATCTTAACTCTCTCCTCTCCCTCTCATATCCTATCTTAACTCTCTCCTCTTCCTTTCATGTCCTATCTTACCTCTCTCCTCTCCTTCTCACCTCTCTCCTCTCTAAAGTAGAGCTCTTCTCGCTCCAGTCTCAACAGAGACCTACTGTACCACTCAGAACCTCATCTGCCCCTTCTCCTACCCCACCATTCCCCTTCTGCCCCACTCTCCTGTCCCCGTCTCCTACCCTCCATGCCCCTCCTACACCCCTCTCCTATTCCCCCATGCAACCTCTGCCCCCTCTCCAATCCCCACATGCCCCCCCTGCCCCCTCTCCTACCCCCCATGCCCTTCCTGCCCCCCTCTCCTACCCCCAATGCTTCTCCTACCCCCCATGCCTCTCTTTGCCCCCCTCTCATACCCCCATGCCCCTCCTACCCCACTCTCCTACCTCCCATGCCTCTACCTACCCCCCCATGCCCCTCCTGCCCCTCTCCTATCCCCCCGGCAGCACCAACAGTCTCAGGTCCCCCCTCTTGCCCTCTCCCACCCTCACCTGGGCCTGTGTCCACTGTCTGCATGTGTCAAATGGAAATTATCTTATTAGCACAGCTCTAATGTGTTCCCAAGATTCCCTCTGACACCTCCTGGTTGGGTTTTAATTGGCTGACACCATAAATATTTCATTTATTTAAATACAGTGCATCACCTTTCCCTTCACTTATCCAAACACACAGCCATCTAACGAGGGGGAGAAGGGGAGAAGGGGAGAGAGGGGGAGAAACTGAGGTAAAAGGCGAGAGAGGGGGAAGAACAGAGGTAAAAGGTGAGAGAGGGGGAGGAACGGGGTAAAAGGGGAGAGAGGGGGAGGAACGGGGGTAAAAGGGGAGAGAGGGGGAGGGACAGAGGTAAAAGGGGAGAGAGAGGGAGGAGTGAGGAGTAAGGAGTAAGGGAAGGCAACATGTTGTGTAACATCTATAACACCTCCCCACTGTGATGCTTACAGAAAATCACACAAAAAACACGCACACACACACACACAGCACCTGTAAGCAACGCTAAAACCCGGTAGTTAACCTAGTCTGACATTTTTACTGTCCGCCAGCTGGGGCACCTGAGTAATAGTAGGGTGTGTGTGTGGGTGTGTGTGTGGGTGTGTGTGTGTGTGTGTGTGTGTGTGGGTGTGTGTGTGGGTGTGTGTGTGTGTGTGTACACCAGCACTCAGGTAATAATACTGTCAGCACTGTAACAGGAATGTGAGGAAGTGAAGAGTCTACGGCTCAATACACACAATTGCTCCTGTAAGTCGCTCTGGATAAGAGCGTCTGCTAAATGACTAAAAATAAAAATAAAAAATACTAAAAAAATACACACATAAATACACGCACGTGCACACCCACCCGCGCCCACACACACACACACACACACAGCGGAATTGAGTGCTGGAGATAAGACTCATACTTATTTATTCTTCAACTGACAGCGGGCTCATGTTGTAATTCCGCTGTCCATAATCATATAATTGTAGATATCATGTATTCACTTGAAACGGACCATGAAGGTAGAATGCTGTTTTGAATAATATTGGCTAGTTGACAGTAAATTCCATCAAACCCAGAGGTATCAGGACGTTGGGATCAGATGGAGTACCGGACAGAGCGGTGATATTGTGTGATCATGGGTGGCTCAGGCATTACCCTATAGTTGATAACATTCCTTCCGTTAACGGACATACTTCCTGAGATCACACACACGTGCCTGGATGCTGGCCACTGCTTCTGTTAGAAAACACCCAAACACACACACCCCTGCTCTACACACACCCCTGCACTACACACACCCCTGCTCTACACACACCCCTGCTCTACACACACCCCTGCTCTACACACACCCCTGCTCTACACACACCCCTGCTCTATACCCCTGCACTACACACACCCCTGCTCTACACACACCCCTGCTCTACACACACCCCTGCTCTACACACACCCCTGCTCTACACACACCCCTGCTCTACACACACCCCTGCTCTATACCCCTGCACTACACACACCCCTGCTCTACACACACCCCTGCACTACACACACCCCTGCTCTAAAAAAAATCAAGCACTCTGACTTGCTCTGTGACTGGAGGTGATGGGAGGTGAGTGTGTGTGGGTAAAAGGGAAACATTATGAAGGGCTATGTATTGTCAATTCACAGTGCAGTGTATTCCACTTAGCTATAGGTATCACACCACAAAAAAACAGGTTGGTATTCAGTAATAAAGTAGGTCCAGGGCCTTTATCCACAAAGGGTCTCAGACTAGCAGCGCTGATCTAAGACCAGGTACTCCCTTTCCATGTTATCTTACTTATTGTGATCTAAAAGGCAAAATTATCCTAGGTCATTACCCCGAGTGTATCAGTGTATTACAGTAACTAGGTGTATTACAGTAACAGAGTGCAATAGATCAGATGACAGCTGAGAGTGAGTACTCCTGCTGCTCTACAGAGGACTGTGACTGTCTGTGTGACTCATCTCTGCTGGCTGCAGCTGTGGCCTTTTCAATCCTCTCACCTGTAATCTGAGAGAGAGCTCCTCAACACTCACAGCTTCATCTAATGACATAACACACACACACACACGCTATACACATGCAGGTGTATTATCACGCATGCACACATGCACACACACACGCAGGCAAGCATGCATGCGATTGACCCCTGCTAGCAATCTCCTGACATAACAGAACAGGCTACATTACGACATCTTTCACAAACACACCAGCCCTCCTGATGAGGAACGAGAGTGTTCCCTGATTATCGAGACTGTTTGTTCTCTTCCTCCTAGATGGGCCAATCACACGACAGGACACAAATCTGTCCCCGTGGCGACACTGAAGGCCCCTGGCCACTATTTATTGGCAATCTCATCCCTAACCATGCAGACAGAGACTGGGACACGACACACAGGGAGACTGGAGTGTGTTTGTGTGTGTGTCTGTGACTGTGTTGTGTACCCTCATTATCAGTGTGTGTGTCTGTATACCCTCTCTGTCTGTGTGTGTGTGTGTTTGTGTGGGTGTGTCTGCTTGCATGTATCTTGGGATCTCCTCCACTAGAAGTATAATGTATAATATACAAGTATCATTAATGCTGACATTAAGTTACAGAAACAGATCAAAGCAGTGATTAGAGAGGATGACTAAGGTCTCTCTCTCTCTCTCTCTCTCTCTCTCTCTCTCTCTCTCTCTCTCTCTCTCTCTCTCTCTCTCTCTCTCTCTCTCTCTCTCTCTCTCTCTCTCTCTCTCTCTCTCTCTCTCTCTCTCTCTCTCTCTCTCTCTCTCAGCTTAATTTGCTGTTTTTAAGCAGGGAGTTGGTGGAGCTTTGTTAAACATCAGTAATTGCTGTGTTTATCTCCTTTCAGACTATAGCAGGCAGAGGCAGCCAGAGCCAACACAGACAACAGTGACATTTTATAAACACCAGCATGACAACACAGGCGGTAAAATATTCAGGAGCATTCATAGTGGTTATTTTAAGACAACATTAATTGTTTACTTTTGTTCTGCTTTTTTATGTTCTTAAAGGTCCAATGCAGCCATTTTGATCTCAATATCAAATAATTTCTGGGTAACAATTAGGTACCTTACTGTGATTGTTTTCAATTGAAATGGTCAAAAAGAAACAAAAATGGCTTCTTAGCAAAGAGCAATTTCTCTAGAAAGAATGTTGCTAGGACTGTCTGTGAGTGGTCTGAGTGGGGTTTGTAATTCTCTTTCTTATTGGTCTATTAACCAATTTACCGCGTGGGGATGTCACCATGGGAGGCCAAAACTCCCTCACACCAAAACAGGCTGAAATTTCAGGCGGCCTTTTCCAACAGCTTTTACACTAAAAGGGCATTATCATAATTTTTACAATTTCACAGTATTATTCCAACCTCATAGTGTGGAAATATATATAAAACACAGGAAAATCACGGTTTTGACTGCACTGGACCTTTAACATCTTGTCACAACCAAACAGCATTACATTTTGCATGCTGCTTAGCTAAGACTCATGAGCATAATCTGGAATGTAGTGAACAGCTCCCTCTGTAAGTACACCTTAAAGAACCATCCTCCTTTTGAAAAACAACAAAACGCCAGCCCCGCGTTTTGTTGTTTGCTATACAGCTGAGTGAGAAGAGGTGAGAAGTTGGAGTTGAACTTGGCCCAGGATCCTGGTGAGTCACACCTTGAAAGGCCCAGAGCCAGACACCATGGGTCATCACCCCCGCCCAAAGTCACCCGGCAAGGGTTAGAGAGGGACGCACTGCCAGGTCTGGCTCCATAGAACAGGGGATGAGAGAAGGGAGAAAAGGGGAGGGACAGATAAGAGCAAGAGAGAAAAGGAAGAGAGATATGGAGAAAGAGATGGGAGAGAAAACAAGAGGGAGAGAGGAGGCGGGGAGGAGGAGATCAGGAAGTAATGGGGAAGAGGGCAAAGAGAGCAGGGGAGGAGAGAGCGAGAGAGAGAAGGGAGAGGTAGGAGAAGGGCTACAATAGCAGATCATCAACAACAACAACATCAGGGAGTCTGACAAGACAAGGACAGCCCACCACACACACACACACACAAACAGCAGATTGAAGCCAGAGAAGTGGGATTTCCCGGGTTGATGGAATCCTCCCAGAAATCACCCAGAGTTCCAAGGGATGGGAGGAAGTCAGTGAGAGGACGGATCACAGAGGGAGTCTGGGTAATGCCAAGGACTCAAACTAACTTTTCTCCTGCTCAGCAAATACTGTATGGAAGGTGAGTTACTCTATTCTCATAGTATTGCTGTATCTATCCCTCTGTCTGTCTGTCTTCCCTCTGTCTGTCTGTCCCTGACTATCTATCTATCTGTCCGTCCGTCCATTAATCTAATCTAATCTAATCTAAACTAACTCTCCCTGTTGGATATATCCCTGCCCTGTCAGTAGATCTACAGCTATAGTGGTGCTGTTCTGGGTGAACACAGACTGTAGTGCTGTTCTGGGTGACCACAGACTGTAGTGCTGTTCTGGGTGACCACAGACTGTAGTGCTGTTCTGGGTGACCACAGACTGTAGTGCTGTTCTGGGTGAACACAGACTGTAGTGCTGTTCTGGGTGACCACAGACTGTAGTGCTGTTCTGGGTGAACACAGACTGTAGTGCTGTTCTGGGTGACCACAGACTGTAGTGCTGTTCTGGGTGACCACAGACTGTAGTGCTGTTCTGGGTGACCACAGACTGTAGTGCTGTTCTGGGTGACCACAGACTGTAGTGCTGTTCTGGGTGACCACAGACTGTAGTGCTGTTCTGGGTGACCACAGACTGTAGTGCTGTTCTGGGTGACCACAGACTGTAGTGCTGTTCTGGGTGAACACAGACTGTAGTGCTGTTCTGGGTGAACACAGACTGTAGTGCTGTTCTGGGTGAACACAGACTGTAGTGCTGTTCTGGGTGACCACAGACTGTAGTGCTGTTCTGGGTGACCACAGACTGTAGTGCTGTTCTGGGTGACCACAGACTGTAGTGCTGCTCTGGGTGAACACAGACTGTAGTGCTGTTCTGGGTGACCACAGACTGTAGTGCTGTTCTGGGTGAACACAGACTGTAGTGCTGTTCTGGGTGAACACAGACTGTAGTGCTGTTCTGGGTGAACACAGACTGTAGTGCTGTTCTGGGTGAACACAGACTGTAGTGCTGTTCTGGGTGACCACAGACTGTAGTGCTGTTCTGGGTGAACACAGACTGTAGTGCTGTTCTGGGTGAACACAGACTGTAGTGCTGTTCTGGGTGACCACGGACTGTAGTGCTGTTCTGGGTGAACACAGACTGTAGTGCTGTTCTGGGTGAACACAGACTGTAGTGCTGTTCTGGGTGACCACAGACTGTAGTGCTGTTCTGGGTGACCACAGACTGTAGTGCTGTTCTGGGTGAACACAGACTGTAGTGCTGTTCTGGGTGAACACAGACTGTAGTGCTGTTCTGGGTGAACACGGACTGTAGTGCTGTTCTGGGTGAACACAGACTGTAGTGCTGTTCTGGGTGACCACGGACTGTAGTGCTGTTCTGGGTGAACACAGACTGTAGTGCTGTTCTGGGTGAACACAGACTGTAGTGCTGTTCTGGGTGAACACAGACTGAAGTGCTGTTCTGGGTGAACACAGACTGTAGTGCTGTTCTGGGTGACCACAGACTGTAGTGCTGTTCTGGGTGACCACGGACTGTAGTGCTGTTCTGGGTGAACACGGACTGTAGTGCTGTTCTGGGTGAACACAGACTGTAGTGCTGTTCTGGGTGAACACGGACTGTAGTGCTGTTCTGGGTGAACACAGACTGTAGTGCTGTTCTGGGTGAACACAGACTGTAGTGCTGTTCTGGGTGAACACAGACTGTAGTGTGGAGCTGTGAAGATTACACTCTACTCCCTCTACTGTGTAATTATCTCAGCAATACTGCTAGCAGACCTGAAACAGATACAGCTATTATTGAATCAACCCAAACAGATACAGCTATTACTGAATCAACCTCCTGTAGCTCAGTTGGTAGAGTATGGTGCTTGCAACACCAGGGTTGTGGGTTTGATTCCCACGGGGGGCCAGTATAAAAAATGTATGCACTCACTAACTGTAAGTCGCTCTGGATAAGAGCGTCTGCTAAATGACAAAAAATGTAAAATGTAATCAAAACCCTGATAGAGACAGCTATTAAAACTGTTAGTCTACTGAAACCAGCCTGAAAAAAGCCTGAAAAAAGGCGGCCTAAACACTGATAAATAAAACTTAACTCAGTGCTACAGAGAAAATATATTCCAAGAGTAGAAACATACATTAGTCTCTAATAGGGACACAATCCTAAACAGATCCACACACACACTGCAAAACTCTTAACCATCTTAGCATGCACTCTGATCTCTGTGGCCCTGAAGGGGAGTCACGATGTCTGCAGAGCAGCTATTTAGGCCATTGTCTGTGTGTTCAGCGAGGTAGGCCATTGTGTCTGTGTTCGCCAAGAACTGTCAGTACATCACGCATCCTGACACAAAGACAAAGGCGTCGCTGGAGAGGCTGTCAAAGGCTGTCCTTGCGTCTCCCTGCGTACATCCCTGAGGGGACCTGTGCAAGGCTGGGAGAGATGGAGAAACACACACCCACTGAGCCATCAGCAGCCAACAACAACAACCATCCCTCATGATTCTCGTTCTGCCGATTCACATAGTTGAATGTAGAGTTATGACTGGTCCCTTGACACAGACAGTCCCATACAAACACTAACACACAAACACAGACACACACACATAGGCACGTACGTCGGTGCACAAATACTGTGCATAAATTCCACACAGATAAATACTACTCTTTTCCCTTTCCGCATCCTATGACTCGGACTGTCCCCTTTCCTCCCAGCCGGCTCGGTCCTCCTAGTCCATGGCTGAGTGACTCATTGCGAGCTTACAAAACAGGGCTGCGGGGAGCTGAACGAAAATGCTCGACCCCATTCCCCTTCTCCAGACCTTCTCTGGAAACCTTCTCCCATTCCTCACTCCCCTCATCAATTCATCCCTCTGATTCATCCCTCCGACTTCAAAATGGCCTGAGTCGCTCCCCTCCTCAAAAAACAACAACACTTGACTCATCTGACGTCAAAAACTATACACATGGCAGTGGTCTAAGGCACTGCATCGCAGTGCTAGCTGTGCCACTAGAGATCCTGGTTCGAGTCCAGGCTCTGTCGCAGCCGGCCGCGACCGGGAGACCCATGGGGCGGCGCACAATTGGCCCAGCGTCGTCCAGGTTAGGGGAGGGTTTGGCTGGCAGGGGTATTCTTGTCCTATCGCGCACTAGCGACTCCTGTGGCGGGCTGGGCACAGTGCACGCTGACACGGTCGCCAGGTGTACAGTGTTTCCTCCGACACATTGGTGCGGCTGGCTTCCGGGTTAAGCGGGCACGGCTGGGTTGTGTTTCAGAGGACGCACGGTTCTCGACCTTTGCCTCTCCCGAGTCCGTATGGGAGTTGCAGCGATGGGACAAGACTGTAGCTACCAATTTGCTACCACGAAATTGGGGAGAAAAAGGGATAAAAAAAATAATAAAACTATACACCTGTATCCCTTCTTTCTTTTCTTTCCAAAACACTTGAGTGTGCTGTCTCTGATCAACTCTCTCACTATCCCTCTCAGAATGTTCTTCTTGACCCTAACCAGTCAGGCTTCAAGATGGGTCACTCAAAGGAGACTGCTCTTCTCTGTGTCATGGAGGCTCTCAGCACTGCCAAAGCTGACTCTCTCTCCTTTGTTCTCATCCTGCTAGATCTATTTGCTGCCTTCGACACAGTGAACCATCAGATCCTCCTCTCCACCCTCTCAGGGCTGGGTGTCTCAGTCTCTGCACACTCTTGGATTGCATCCTACCTGGCAGGCCGCTCCTATCAGGTGACGTGGAAAGGATCTGTGTCTGCACCACGTACTCTCACTACTGCTGTCACCGAGGGCTCAGTTCTAGGCCCTCTCCTCTTCTCTCTATACACCAACTCAATAGGCTCCGTCATATCCTCACATGGTCTCTCCTATCATTGCTATGGGATGACACTCAACTACTTTTCTCCTTCCCCCCTTCTGACACACAGGTGGCAACACACATCTCTGCATTCCTGGAAGATATCTCAGCTTGGATGTCGGCTCACCACCTCAAACTCAACAAGACGGAGCTGCTCTTCCTCCCGGGGAAGGCCTGCCCGCTCAAAGACCTCTCCATCATGGTTGACAACTCAACAGTGTCGCCCTCCCAGAGTGAAAATAACCTTGGCGTGACCCTGGACAACCCCCTGTCGTTCTCAGTAAACATCAAAGCAGTGACTCGCTCCTGCAGGTTCATCCGTAGAGTACGACCCTACCTCACACAGGAAGCGGTGCAGGTCCTAATCCAGGCACTTGTCATCTCCCGTCTGGACTACTGCAACTCGCTGTTGGCTGGGCTCCCAGAACCCTGCAGCCCACCTGGTTTTCAACCCTACCAAGATCTCCCATGTCACCCCGCTCCTCCGCACACGCCATTGGCTTCCAGTCGAAGCTCGCATCCACTACAAGACCATGGTACTTGCCTATGAAACAGCAAGAGGAACCGCCCCTCCAGGCTATGCTCAAACCCTACACCCCAACTCGAGCACTCCGTTCTGCCACGTCTGGTCTCTTGGCTCTCCTACCCCAAAGGGAGGGCAGATCCAGCTCAGCCCAGTCCAAGACCCCCCCCCCCCCAAACTTACTATGCCTATGAGGGGGTTGTGGCTCAGTGGTTAAGAGCGTTGTGCCAGTAACCGAAAGGTCGCTGGTTCTAATCCCTGAGCCGACTAGGTGACAAATCTGTCGATGTGCCCTTGAGCAAGGCACTTAACCCTAATTGCTCCTGTAAGTCGCTCTGGATAAGAGCGTCTGCTAAATGACTAAAATGTAAAATGTAAATGTATGATTTGTGGTTGTCCAACCTAGCTATCTTAAAATGAATACACTAACTATAAGTCGCTCTGGATAAGAGTATCCACTAAATGACTAAAATGTAAATGAAGATGATATCAAATTGATGAACATTATATCAAATTGATGAAGATGATATCAAATTGATGAACATTATATCAAATTGATGAAGATGATATCAAATTGATGAACATTATATCAAATTGATGAAGATTATATCAAATTGATGAACATTATATCAAATTGATGAAGATGATATCAAATTGCAGTTGAATGAAGAGAAAAAATACTGTTTCTGTCTCTGATTCTCCATGCAGAAAGGCCAGTGACTACAACCAACACATCACAACCTCAACATATCACAACCCCAAAACATCACAACCTTAATCTATTCAATGTCTCCCTCATTTCAATAACTATGTGATTGGATCAGCCTCCAATGTTCCATCTGCCCTGAAGGCTCCTGGGTAAGCCTGATCAATGGAAATATACTTCATTTTCGGATGTTTGAAAAGGTCCTGAGAATGTCGATATTTAACTTCCTAAACTACAGCCCTAACCTTAACCTTTGAGTTGTTTCTGTCTTAACCTTGTAACCATACCCAATTATTGCGTAAAAAAATATATACGGGAAACTATGAAATCTTGTTGCCTGGGTAGCATAGTGAGCCCCAGTATTCTGGTTTCATGGCTGAATATACACTGAGTGTAAAAAACATTAGGAACACCTTCCTAATATTGAGTTGCACCCCCTTTTGCCCTCAGAACAGCCTCAATTCGTTGGGGCATGGACTTTACAAGGTGTCGAAAGCATTCCACAGGGATTCTGGCCCATGTTGACTCCAATGCTTCCCACAGTTGTGTCAAGTTGGCAGGATGTGCTTTGGGTGGTGGACCATTCTTGATACACGGGAAACTGTTGAGTGTGAAAAACCAAGCAGCGTTGCAGTTCTTACACATTCGAACCGGTGCGCCTTTATTTGCCTTAAGAAAGTATTCACACCCCTTGACTTCTTCCCCATTTTGTTGTGTTACAGCCTGAATTTAAAATTGATTAAATTAAGACTTTCTGTCACTGGCCTACACACAATACACCATAATGTCAAAGTGGAAAATGAATAGCTGAATGTCTTGAGTCAATAAGTATTCAACCACTTTGTTATGACAAGCCTAAATCCTGTAAATTGAGTAGAACTGTGCATAACAAGTCACATAATAAGTTGCAGGGACTCACTCTGTGTGCAATAATAGTGTTTATCATGATTTTTGAATGACTACCTCATCTCTATACCCCACATATACAATTATCTGTAAGGTCCCTCAGTCGAGCAGTGAATTTCAAACACAGATTCAACCACAAAGACTAGGGAGGTTTTCCAATGCCTCGCAAAGAAGGGTACCTATTGGTAGATGGATACATAAAAAAAAGAAGACATTGAATATCCCTTTGAGTATGGTGAAGTTATTAATTACACTTTGGATGGTGTATCAATACACCTAATCACTACAAAGATACAGGCGTCCTTCCTAACTCAGTTGTCGGAGCGAAAGGAAACCGCTCAGTTACAGAGTTGAATGGCTGTGACAGGAGAAAACTGAGGATGGATCAACAACATTGTAGTTACTCCACAATACTAACCTAATTGACAGAGTGAAAAGAAGGAAGTCTGTACAGAATACAAATATTCCTGTTTGAATAAGGCACTAAAGTAAACTGCAAATAAATGTGGCAAATAAATTAACTTGATGTCCTGAATACAATGCATTATGTTTGGGGCAAATCCAACACAACACGTCACTGAGTACCACTCTTCATATTTTCAAGCATGGTGGTGGCTGCATCATGTTATGGGTATGCTTGTCATCGGCAAGGACTGGGGAGTTTTTTAGGATAAAAATAAATGGAACAGAGCTAAGCACAGGCAAAATCCTAGAGGAAAACCTGGTTCAGTCTGCTTTCCAACAAACACAGGGAGACACATTTTCAGCAGGACAATAACCTAAAACACAAGGCCAAATATACACTGGAGTTGCTTACCAAGACAACATTGAATGTTCCTGAGTGGCCTAGTTACAGTTTTGACTTAAATCGGCTTGAAAATCAATGGCAAGACTTGAAAATGGCTGTCTAGCAATGATCGACAACCCACTTGACAGAGCTTGAAGAACTTTAAAAAAGAATAATGTGCAAATATTGTACAACGCAGGTGTGCAAAGCTCGTAGAGACTTACCCAGAAAGACTCACAGCTGTCATGGTTGCCAAAGGTGATTCTAACATGTATTGACGCAAGGGTGTGAATACTAAAGTAAATTAAATATTTCTGTATTTCTTTTGCAATAAATTTGCACAACATTCTAAAAACATGTTTTCACTTTGTCATTATGGGGTATTGTGTGTAGATGGGTGAGATTATTTTTTTTTAAATCAATTTTTAGGTCAGGATTTAACACAACAACATGTGGAATAAG